>NC_090233.1:21475341-21775341 GCF_024489055.1 Chanodichthys erythropterus | reverse complement strand
CAGTGTATTTGTACAATAGCAGTAACTGTGTAAAGTGACTGTTAATAGTGACTGGTAACATAATAATAATTAGTCTGTTCTATTGTTTTTATTTATTTTCATTTTTAGTTTAGTGTATTTAACTTCTGCTTTAAAAAACATTTTGTTTTTAGATTGTAAAGTTAGAATATTAGAATATAGCCTAGGCCTAATGTGATTTGACCCCCTTTTTTTGCACATAATATATCATATACTACACAGTTACATTCATGTTTGGTTTTTATAGCCTTCAATATGAACATTGTTTCTAGGACAATCTTGGGCAGAATGTGAATTAAAAAAAAAAAAATTAAATACAGATATATATTTTTAGATCCCAGCCCTATGGCATGCTTTAAATATTGATTTTTTCCACTTTTTAGATAATCAATAATGATACATGATTATATCACTTGTTAAATGATTATTTAACAACTAGCCTATTCATTCCTGCATTTATATATTAAAAAAAAAATAAAAAGTTGCGCCCCACCAAAAGATTTTTGCACCAGCCGCCACTGACATAAATATCTGTATTCTGTACTTTTGTTTAATCAAGTCACCTTTATTTATATAGCGCTTTTTACAATGCAGATTGTGTCAAAGTAGCCTATAGCTGTACAGCAACTAGAAGAAAATAGTGTGATGTCCAGCTTAAGTTCAGTACTTATTCATTCCATTGTAAAAATCATTAGTTTACTTCATTTATCTATACTAAAACTCATGTACGATCATTTTCATCCAAATACGATAATTTTGAGCTTCTGGTACGATACTTGGGTCCAATTTGGCAACACTGCCCTGAACCCATTTTTCAATTCTTGCACTGCTCTGCTGCACTCCATTACGCAGTGCTCTGTATGTTGTTAAGATTACAAAAAAATGCTTAAAGTTAATTTTTAGTCTGGTCTCCTCAGGGGTCTGACTGAACTCGTCAGTGTTAAAATGATTGAGATGGCCAATCAAATCAAAGTAGGCAGGGTTTACTGTTTTCAGAAGCAGAGCGTAAATTCCAGAGCAAATCAACAATTTAATGTTGAAAGAGGATGAGGTAAGATGTAAATAGTGAAACATTTAATAAACATTTAGTCAACTGTTTTATGATAAAAATGTTAAACGACTGACCGTAACATCCAGTGATGCAACCCAGCAAACAACTTGGACGTTTAATGAACGCTGACATCCCTCCGACACGTCTCGTCAAGGTTGACAAATAGTTTCAAAATGAAATTTGAATGGACGTCTTTGACGTTATCTTATTAATTAATCAATTAATTATTATGTATTGAACTACACATAGCTAAAAGTCAAAGTAACAAATACATGCAACCCCAGACAATTGTAGACATGTACAAACGTATCTGAATGCATTTTAGTAAATGTTCTGGTGTTACATATATTTTTACCGATTTATGTCATCCTACCATGACTATTTTTGGCCAGGGACACAATGTTGCCATCAGACCTGTGTTTGCTGGGAAACTACTCGACTTTTTTCTCAAATATGGCTGTTTTAAATTAAAGAATTATTTCACTTTCAAATAAAATTTTCCTTACAATTTACTCCCCCCCATGTCATCCAAGATGTTCATGTCTTTCTTTCTTCAGTCGAAAAAAAATTAAGGTTTTTGATGAAAACATTCCAGGATTATTCTCCTTATAGTGGACTTCGATGGAGCCAAAACGGTTAAAGGTCAAAATTACAGTTTCAGCGCAGCTTCAAAAGGCTTTAAACGATACCAGACAAGGAATAAGGGTCTTATCTAGAGAAACCATCGCTCATTTTCTAAAAAAAAAAATAATAATAATTTGGAATCAGGTTTGTATTTGTATATGCAAAAAAAAAAAAAAAAGTCAAAGTTTGAACTAATTGTTATATATTTGCACTAGCATGTTGTATATGACAATTTAGTTCAAACTTTGACCTGTGGAGGGCATTAATATGCTTAGCAGTGTGGGAATTCTAATACAGAAGAAGAAGAAGAGAGCTAGTTCAAGATGAGCATTTATGGTTAAAGCGTATATAATTTTTCATTTTTTTTAGAAAATGAGCGATGGTTTCTCTAGATAAGATCCTTATTTCTCGCCTGGGATCGCTGTAAACTGTAATTTTGGCCTTCAACCGTTTTGGCTCCATTGAAGTCCACTATATGGAGAAAAATCCTGGAATGTTTTCATCAAAAACCTTTTCGAATTTCTTTTTGACTGAAGAGAGAAGGACATGGACATCTTGGATGACATGGGGATGGGTAAATTATCAGGAAAATTTTATTTGAAAGTTAACTAATCCTTTAAAGCAACACCATGGAACATTTGCTCACGGTTCCCCCATGTGGTTGATAAGCGCAATTGTCTGTTACCAGTGTCGTAAATACTGTAAAAAAGAACAATAGAATGTTAGCCTTCTTTTTTCTTTTGCTTGCATAGTTTAACATGACCATACAACCGCTTAAAATGTTATCTGAACTAATCAAAAAAAATATACAAGACAAACTAAAATATTAAAATACAAAAAAAATTGTTATATATTATAAAAAAATACTAAAATAAAAAAATACAATTAACTTTTTCATATAAAATAATGGCATTTTTTAATAATTAAAAATAAATATTTTTTGCGTTTGACGTCAAACACCACAAAACACATGCTATACAGCATAGTTCAAAACATAATAATAATTAATAATTTCTGAACATTGACTCTCGGTCTTTATTCACCTTTTCTCATGGTTTATCAATAGAATTCATAAAAGTATAGAATAGCATAGTTCTAATAGGGGGACATAACGCAGTGTTACAATGTGCCCCACATTGCTCAACTGGGATAAAAAAATAACTTGAGTAAGAAATATAATTTTGCTATGGTTAAATGTTCTTCCAAAGATTTTTTTTTTTAATTTTGGTGCAATTTTTTCTCTATATATATTGCTGGTATGGCAACTAGTAAATGCAAAAAAAGTTTTGTCATGCTGGCATTTGTGGAAAGTTTTAAACCATGTGTGTTACAACTAGCCACGCGTTACTTTGTGCCCTGCTCTCTCCCTATCGATTTCAAGGATACTACACATTAGTAAAATTTTATTTTCTTTGTCTACAGATGAACTTTTTTTGCGGCCGCGGTACATTATAAAAGTAGCCCAGAAAAATATGGAAGTAAGATAATGCCAAATGTTTTTGAAATAAAAAGCTTGTTGAATTGCACTATTTGAAAAAAAATATGCATTACATTAGCTGTGCTTGCATTTAGATGCACTGTATTTTTAAGGCTTGCATTTTTATGGGATGAAATTCAACACAATCGTATATTTAAGCTGTGAATATTTCAATTAAAAATATTTCACACACATTTTCATTATTAAAAATTCAATAATTCATATTCACCTTTCAAATTTCACTTCCAAAATATTCATTCTGTTTAAAAATACAACCTATAAAATTCGACTAGCAATTTTCAGTCCATTTTATTTCGCTTTACAAATTCGCTTCCACAAATTCAGTGGTTCAAATTCGGCAGAAAATTCAACATTTCACATCCGGGAACTGCAGGAAGAGCAGTAGAGTGCCGATGCATCATCTCTATCTGCTGTTAGTCTGCTTCACCAGCAGGTGCCGCTAGCGGCTGTTTAGGAAGACCAAAGCAACGCTAGTAAATCATCATTCATTCATAAAAACGGATTTACAGAATTAGAGCAAGCATAAGTGAATATGTGATGATTATCAGGGCCAGTATAAATGCAGAAATGCTGATAAAGACACAAAAAACTGCATTTATGTTTAATTCAGTGTATTTACGCTTACTTTCCCAGTGTAGCTACAGCTTTCTCTCCAGTGAACAAGATAACGTTATTGCCCGATGCTGGTGTACAGAGCAAACGTTAAATCTGAGATAGACATATATTTCTCTCTGTTGTTTAGTTCCCTTAACTTTATATCGCGGCGCTGTGTTGTAATACTAGGGCTTCCCTCATCTGTCATAGGATTGCCCTGCCATCAGGACATATAAACTCTTAACACAGCTTAATGGACTCGTACAGTGATATAAAAGACCAAACTCGCACCTCATTTGTGATGTAGGTTAGACTATATAGGCTCCAAGAAAGCAGATACTGGCATAAAGTTGATTTGACGCTGAACGTTTGATTATGATACTCGCAAATTTAGGGACCGTCTCTAAAGTTACGACATTCTGTATTCACGTTTCTACCTTCAATTGCATTTAAAGAGAATGACTTAGTCACAAAACCAACTGTAAATTGTTCATCTAGCTGTCAGGTATAATGCAAACCTTTTAGATTTTTGATGTTTATTATAATAAAAGGTAACACTTTATATTAAATAGTTGATATGAACGAACAATGAACTGCACTTCTACAGCACTTACTAATCTTTGTTAATTCCAGCATTTAATAATACATTACTAAAACCAAGAGTTGTATTTGTCAACTTTAGTTAATGCACAGTGAAGTAACATGAACAATGAACTGCTGTATTTTTATTAATGTTAACAAAGATTAACAAATACAACAACAAATGTGTTGCTCATGGATAGTTCACATTAGTTAATACATTATGAACCTTACTGTAAAGTGTTTCCAAATAAACTGTCAAGTAATATGTAAAGATTGCTATGTATTTCACTACTGTATTGGATTATACAAAAAAATGCCATAACTTAAAGCTCAATAGCATATGATGAGAATGATTTAGTCACCAAAACTACCTGTGAAGTGTTCATCTATAGGTGCCAGGTCAAAGAGTGATGCACCCTTCTCTCTCTCTCTCTCTCTCTCTCTCTCTCTCTCTCTCTCTCACACACACACACACACACACACACACACACACACACACATATTCAAACACACTCAACTCAAAGTACATGCACATATACTTTTTCGGTAACACTTTACATTAAGGTTCCCTTTGTAAAGGGTTTATAAAGGTGTTTGTTAATGAGTAATAAGTCATTTACAAATGCATTATAAATCATTAATAATGCAGTTATAACTGCATGAATAAAAAGGCGACTTTAATGCAATACCTGCCAAATAGTGAGCCGTTTTTAACTCACATGTTATAAATGCTTAATAAATGTAGTTATTAACATATTTAACTCAAAACCAGATTCCTGGTTTATTTTATGATGCAGCAAAAATTGACTATCATAATTAGACTGAAGGTTGTTGTATTTGTGCTTTCTTATTAATATCTCATGACTGCCACTTGTCTTACTATGTTGCTTACAAGAAGTTTTTGTCTTACCCATGATACTCTCCAAAAAGGTCATGATGCCTCTCCACAGCAGTGTATAAAAACAAAATTATTGTTTTTTAAAGACAAAATTCCAACTTTATTTTGAAAATAAAACAAAAGATAATAACCATAACTTGATTAGATATTAAAGTCTGCGTGAACCGGAAGTTGCAAACGACTCTTCTCCAGTGTTGTGACGTATTTCCAAGTGAAACAGAATATTGAATAGAGGGCAGAGTTTTACTTTAGTGCTCCTCCTTTCCATCTCTCGCACTCCTCCTCTCCATATCTCACTCATAGCAGACGAACGGTTGCAGAAGAGTGCTTTACACGTTTTCAACCCAAGCCGTCAAACTGACGTTATCAGAGAAGGAACGCCATTCCAGACCAGAAGTAACTTTTCAGATTTTGATTAAAGATTACTGCGGCAAACAAGTTTTTTCTGTGTTTTAACTTGCACGGATTCATTGTTCACCACAAGACCCGTAATATGACCAGTAATAATATTAATGTAAAGTGAAAACCTGTGAACCATTTATTAATGAGTTATGAACATTAACAACCTATGAAAAGGAACCTTAATGTAAAGTGGAAACCTGTTAACCATTTATTAATGAGTTATGAACATTAACAACCTATGAAAAGGAACCTTAATGTAAAGTGGAAACCTGTTAACCATTTATTAATGAGTTATGAACATTAACAACCTATGAAAAGGAACCTTAATGTAAAGTGAAAACCTGCGAACCATTTATTAATGAGTTATGAACATTAACAACCTATGAAAAGGAACCTTAATGTAAAGTGGAAACCTGTTAACCATTTATTAATGAGTTATGAACATTAACAACCTATGAAAAGGAACCTTAATGTAAAGTGGAAACCTGTTAACCATTTATTAATGAGTTATGAACATTAACAACCTATGAAAAGGAACCTTAATGTAAAGTGGAAACCTGTTAACCATTTATTAATCAGTTATGAACATTAACAACCTATGAAAAGAAACCTTAATGTAAAGTGGAACTCATTTAATGAGTTATAAACATTAATTACCTATTAAAGTGAACCTTAATGTAGTGTGAACACACGTTAATCATGTATTTATTCATTATTAATGTACACAGAAGATAATATCTTTTTCAGATGAAATATTTTATTTTTGATGAATGTCTCAGTAAACACAACTTTAAACTTGAAAAAAATAAAAAATCTTTTACAGCACAAAGTTACAGAGCATGACTTCTCATGAAAAGTGGCTTATGCAGGTAAACTTAAATTAAAACATTCAGAGAAACAATCAAGTATTCAGAAAAGATAATAAACATCACACCTATAAGCCAAACATATTTGATACAAGCTGAATAAAGGCACCTAAATATGTATTTTTTTTAATTAACAGTTGTGTAAACCATTAAATCAATGACCTAATGCACCATTACAGAACATTAGCAGCATATTAATATGCATTTAATAGATATTTCTGATATGATAAAGGCCACTGTAACTTGAGTACGTTATTTGGCTTTGGTCATCCGTACAGTACATGCGCGGGTGCGCCGGAGCGGTTATTTGTTTAAGATAACTACAAACTAACACAGCGATTACTAATATAATATAAACACTAGAAAAACAAAGTCTGCGATTTCACCTCAGTTAGCTTACCCATCAAATCAGTAAACACAAATTCCCTTCAACGCATGTTGGAACAGTACTGTGTAACTTCTTCTCAAAAGTGGCAAGGCTTTATTGAATGCTCACTAGCGCCAACTCCTGTCACACGCCAGAATCAACACGCATAGTGATGAGAACCCGAAAGAGAATAATAAAGTATATAGCCTACTACTACTGCGTATAATAATAATAATAATAATAATAATAATAATTATAAATAGAAGAAGAATGCATTGCTCATTATACATTATTGTCACATTTGGTGTAAAGAGCAGTCAGGGAGCAGGATTCAGATGAAGCATTTTTTTTATTATGAAGAAAGTTATAGAAAACTAGACATGACAATAATATATTAGGCTATACTAATATGTACCTTTTATATATACTCTTTATATACTTATATACTCTGTATACTTATATACTCTTTCAGGGTTACATCACTAAGCATGCGTGTTCTGGCGTGTGACAGGAGTTGGCGCTAGTGAGCATCCAATAAAGCCTTGCCACTATCATGAGAAGAAGTCATGCAGTTACCAGGGCATGCTCTAAAGTAAAATTTGTGTTTAAAGTTACTGATTTGATGGGTAAGCTAACTGAAGTGACATTGCAGACTATGTTTTTCAAGTGTTTATATTATAATCGCTGTGTTAGTTTGTATATTATATGTTTATTTGCGGTGTTAGCTTTTTATATTAAATAAATAACTGCTCTGGCACTCCCACAAAGTTACAGTATCCTTTATCATGATATCAAGAATAATTATTAATTGCTTATTAATATTTCAACAATAAAATATGTCACCAGGAAAAAAACAAAAGAGATCTGCGTCTGCTTTAATAAACACGATGCACACTACATTAAGGTTCACACAGGTTATTAATATTCGTAACTCATTAATAAATGGTTCACAGGTTTTCACTTTACATTAAGGTTCCTTTTCATAGGTTGTTAATGTTCATAACTCATTAATAAATGGTTAACAGGTTTCCACTTTACATTAAGGTTCCTTTTCATAGGTTGTTAATGTTCATAACTCATTAATAAATGGTTAACAGGTTTCCACTTTACATTAAGGTTCCTTTTCATAGGTTGTTAATGTTCATAACTCATTAATACATGGTTAACAGGTTTCCACTTTACATTAAGGTTCCTTTTCATAGGTTGTTAATGTTCATAACTCATTAATAAATGGTTAACAAGTTTCCACTTTACATTAAGGTTCCTTTTCATAGGTTGTTAATGTTCATAACTCATTAATAAATGGTTAACAGGTTTCCACTTTACATTAAGGTTCCTTTTCATAGGTTGTTAATGTTCATAACTCATTAATAAATGGTTAACAGGTTTCCACTTTACATTAAGGTTCCTTTTCATAGGTTGTTAATGTTCATAACTCATTAATAAATGGTTAACAAGTTTCCACTTTACATTAAGGTTCCTTTTCATAGGTTGTTAATGTTCATAACTCATTAATAAATGGTTCGCAGGTTTTCACTTTACATTAAGGTTCCTTTTCATAGGTTGTTAATGTTCATAACTCATTAATAAATGGTTAACAGGTTTCCACTTTACATTAAGGTTCCTTTTCATAGGTTGTTAATGTTCATAACTCATTAATAAATGGTTAACAGGTTTCCACTTTACATTAAGGTTCCTTTTCATAGGTTGTTAATGTTCATAACTCATTAATAAATGGTTAACAGGTTTCCACTTTACATTAAGGTTCCTTTTCATAGGTTGTTAATGTTCATAACTCATTAATAAATGGTTCACGGGTTTCCACTCTACATTAAGGTTCCTTTTCATAGGTTGTTAATGTTCATAACTCATTAATAAATGGTTCACAGGTTTTCACTTTACATTAATATTATTACTGGTCATATTACGGGTCTTGTGGTGAACAATGAATCCGTGCAAGTTAAAACACAGAAAAAACTTGTTTGCCGCAGTAATCTTTAATCAAAATCTGAAAAGTTACTTCTGGTCTGGAATGGCGTTCCTTCTCTGATAACGTCAGTTTGACGGCTTGGGTTGAAAACGTGTAAAGCACTCTTCTGCAACCGTTCGTCTGCTATGAGTGAGATATGGAGAGGAGGAGTGCGAGAGATGGAAAGGAGGAGCACTAAAGTAAAACTCTGCCCTCTATTCAATATTCTGTTTCACTTGGAAATACGTCACAACACTGGAGAAGAGTCGTTTGCAACTTCCGGTTCACACAGACTTTAATATCTAATCAAGTTATGGTTATTATCTTTTGTTTTATTTTAAAAATAAAGTTCGAATTTTGTCTTTAAAAAACAATAATTTTGTTTTTATACACTGCTGTGGAGAGGCATCATGACCTTTTTGGAGAGTATCATGGGTAAGACAAAAACTTCTGGTAAGCAATAGTAAGACAAGTGGCAGTCATGAGATATTAATAAGAAAGCACAAATACAACAACCTTCAGTCTAATTATGATAGTCAATTTTTGCTGCATCATAAAATAAACCAGGAATCTGGTTTTGAGTTAAATATGTTAATAAATACATTTATTAAGCATTTATAACATGTGAGTTAAAAACGGCTCACTATTTGGCAGGTATTGCATTAAAGTCGCCTTTTTATTCATGCAGTTATAACTGCATTATTAATGATTTATAATGCATTTGTAAATGACTTATTACTCATTAACAAACACCTTTATAAACCCTTTACAAAGGGAACCTTAATGTAAAGTGTTACCACTTTTTCTTTTTTTTACACATTCATCACACAATTAGTTCTACTTAGTTAATTTTATTTCTAAATTTTATTTAAAATTTGTATAAGCAGGATAATCTATGATCAGGTAAAATAAAAAATGAACAAAGTAAAAAAAAATAGTGTGATGAACGTGTAAAATAAATAAATAAATAAATAAATAAATAGTATATATATATATATATGCATGTACTTTGAGTGAGGTGTGTTTGTGTAGCTGACGCTGATGGGTCAGCTGTGGGTTATGTATGACTTTATTAATTTTCAAAAGGTTGTTTATTTTTTGTGATTTGGTGATTGTGTATTTCACTTTATGTATTGTACTTTATAATTATGTATTGTATTTTATTATTGTTAAATTCGGTTGTCTACCAGCTGAATGTGTCATGTGACTCTTCCTGATTTATTTCACCTGGAAGTATTGGCGCCAACAGTAAGGCGATGCATGAATTCAGACAAGCATGTTAGTGCTCCTGACTATTCTACTGCTGGTTACCAGGCATACACGGTAAAAAATGATAATATTTTGTATATTCTTTATTTGATTTGTGGTTTAGTGGTGTTGTGTGTAAGACTGTGTTTGTTGTTTTTGTTTGTGTTTAGTTTTCACGGTGTTCCATAACAAATAAAACGCATGGACATCAGTACTTTGGAATCGTGGATTGTTTAATAACCAGCCAGTAGTTACAGTGAAAACGTGGCCTATCCACCTTACCGAGGTTGGCGTCGATCCTTCGGCTTCGGTGTGCGGCCTGCCACTTCTGGGTTTCTGTGCACGGGCTGGCTACCTCCTGTGACGGACTGTTACAGATTTCAGCGTTCTGTTTGGCGATTGCATCCCGTGGTGGACTGTTACAGATTTCAGCGTTCCGTTTGGCGATTGCCTCCCGTGGTGGACTGTTACAGATTTCAGCGTTCAGTTTGGCGATTGCCTCCCGTGGTGGACTGTTACAGATTTCAGCGTTCAGTTTGGCGATTGCATCCCGTGGTGGACTGTTACAGATTTCAGTGTGCAAATTCTACTGCCGGTGGAGGATCTTTTTACACAGCCTTGATCCATTTGTTCATCCCCAGGTCAGACTGTGCAATATTTAAAAGCTATCTTTGGTAAATGATGGATGGTTTTACAAGTTAAAATGAAATGGTTATAAGATATAGATGCCCAGGACTATAGAATAAATAAATGAATACATGTCATGGTGTTAACTGGTAGTAGTTTAAGATGATATATTTTATGATTATTCATTTATGTATCAATTTTTATGTTTGTTAAGGAAACGTTTAATGAGTGTTAAGGGCATTGATCCAAGTGTGGATAATCAGTCTAAGAGTGTTTTACTGTTAACTACTGCCATTTTATTACTCATTTTGTACTAATTGTTAAAGTGCAAATTCTGAAAAGTGAAAATGTCAGTTCAGGGTGATCTAGCTGAGCAAAATGATTCTCTATTACAAGAGCAAGCTGTTTTAATTGTTGGGTTTGATACACCAGAGAATGAGATGATAGAGGGTGTTGTGAAAGATCGCCATGCATCATGTACAACATGCACAGAGAAATCTGAGGCAAGGTTTAAAGAGCTTAACTCTGATTTGTTGAAAACAAATGAAATTAGAAAATCCTCTCGTGATAAACGTTTAACACCAAAGATGCAGGAGTTAAAAGAGAAAGAACTGGCTCAAAAGGAAAAGAAGTTTAAAAATGCATATGAAAATTGGAAGATTCAAGTCAGAGATGTTCGTTCAAAATTAAAATATGAGTGCTCTGAAAGTGAATTGTGTGACATGATGGATGGGGTTGAAAAGCAAGAGTTGGAATTGAGAGAGTTGTATGATAACATGCGACTCCAAGCAGCACCAAGCCAAGAAATTAGGAGGAAAATTGATGCATGTTCAGCTGTAACGGCAGACTTGGTGAAATTAATGAGGGTACGCTTGGTGGAAGATGGCATGGAGTTTGACGCTGAGGCTGAGAGAGCAAGATTACGCATGCTACTGGACTGTGAGTATGCTAGGTCCATATATGGATCCACCGTTTCTAGAGCCACAGTTATTAGTAATCATTCTAAACCCCCATCAGAGTCTGCAAGCATTTCAGCGAAAAGAGCAGAGACTGCTGCATTGTTGGCTGCAAAGAAAGCTGAAGTAGAAATGGAGGCTGACATTGATGCACAAAGACAGCAACTGAAGAAGCTTGAAAATCGCAGAGATATTGAAGTTATGGAAGCGAGGCTTCGAGTGTATACTGAGGAGGAATCAAGAGTGAAAAGTCAGCAGTGTGGATCAGCATGCAGTGATATGAGCATCCCTAGACCATTTGTTTCTAACACATCATGTTTGAACCAGCAAGTTACAAAAAGTGAAGTATCCTTAGTACAAGCGATACAAGGGTCAATGGCCCTATCTCAACTTCCTACTCCAGAACCCTTTGTATTCTCTGGTGATCCATTGAAGTTTTTAGAGTGGAGCACAACCTTTAAGGCTCTTATAGAAGGACGCTGCTCAAGTCCAGCAGATAGGCTGTTCTATTTACAGAAGTATATTGATGGTGAAGCAAGATCAGCTCTGGAAGGTAGCTTCTATAGGAAAGATGAACAGGCCTATCAACAAGCATGGGAGAAGTTGAATGCCAGATATGGTCACTCTTTTGTAGTGCAACGTGCCTTCAGAGAGAAACTTAATAGGTGGCCCAAGATTGGGGCGTCAGAGTATGTTAAGCTAAGAGAGTTTACTGACTTTCTGCAATCATGTAGTGACGCTATGCCGCACATTAAAGGTCTTCAGGTGCTGAATGATTGTGAGGAGAATCAGAGGATACTAACCAAGCTTCCAAACTGGGTGACGAGCAGGTGGAACCGTTATGTCACAGAACAGCTAGACCAAGATAAGGATTATCCAAGCTTTAGTGAGTTTGCTTCATTTGTCTCAAAGGAAGCACGCATAGCGATGCAATCCTGTGTCATCATTGCATGCATTAAAGATGTTTGAAGAGAAGCCACCTAAGGAGATAAAGCGTTCAAAAGCAAACACATTGGCAACTACTGCAGAGGCTTTAGATGCAGCATGTGCTACGGCCCAATCCAGTAATATTATTGAACCGAAGATTACATTGGGTAGCACGAATTCAGTTAAATGTATGTACTGTGATGAAAGTCATTTTATCCATAAATGTCAAAAACTGATGGAGAGAACTGCGGAGGAAAAGAGAAAGTTTGTTCTGGAGAATAAGTTGTGCTTTGCATGCTTGAGAAAGGGACATGGCTCTAAAGACTGCAGAAATAGGGCTGTGTGTGCTGTATGCAAGAAGCGCCATCAACCCTATTGCATGAAGACCGTCAACCAGAAGACCAGTCACCTATACAGAGAGCCTTGCAGGCTGAAGAGAATACATCTATATCATGCTGTGTGAATGGGGGAGAAGGCGGTATAACGTCTATGATTGTTCCAGTATGGGTGTCTTCATCTAACTCAGAGACTGAATTCTGTGTATATGCCTTATTAGACACTCAAAGTAGTCACACATTCGTCAATCAGGAAGTGTGTGAAAGCTTGCAGGCATCAATGGAACCAGTAAAATTAAAACTTTCCACTATGATGGGAAAAGACTCCATTGTGGAGAGTCAGAGAGTAAGTGGACTTAGAGTTAGAGGATTTTCTTCAGACAGTCCTATCTGCCTGCCTCCCGTTTATACAAGGGACTTCATTCCCTTTGAACGCACACATATTCCCACCTGTGAAACTGCTATGAAGTGGAAACATCTACAAGTGATTGTTGATGAGATGCCTGCACGGATGGATTGTGGAGTTGGTCTTTTGATTGGATATGATTGCTCTAGAGCACTGGCACCTCGACAGGTAATCACTGGCAGGGATGAAGAGCCTTATGCCATTAAGACTGACCTGGGCTGGAGCATCATAGGAGGAACACCACAGAGTGTGAGTTTCAAGGATGTTACTGGTTTATGCCATCGTATATCAGACAAGGAGCTTCCCCCTGTGACACCTGCTGCTGTTCTTAAAGCACTTGAGTTGGATTTTGTGGATACTCAGTTAGGAGAAAAGAGCATATCACAGGACGATGTTCAGTTTCTGCAGGTCGTAAAGGAAGGTGTCCATCAGAATGACTGTGGGCATCTTGAGATGCCCCTTCCTTTTAAAACACGTCCCCATCTTCCAAATAATAAGAAACTTGCATTAGGACGGCTGAAGTACCTTAAGAGAAAAATGGATAAGGATCCGCAATTTAAACAAGATTATATGAAATTCATGGAAGGTGTCTTCAAGGATGGTGATGCAGAAATGGCAGATGAACGACCAGATGTGGGAAATGTGTGGTATATTCCACACCAAGGTGTTTATCACCCTAGGAAACCAGATAAGATCAGGGTAGTCTTTGACTGTTCAGCCAAGTATGAAGGTACTGCCTTGAATGACCATCTATTAACTGGACCTGATCTTACTAATGGATTGACTGGAGTGCTTTGCCGTTTCCGTAAACACCTGATCGCTGTCATGTGTGACATTGAGAAAATGTTTCATAGATTTCATGTTATTAGAGAAGACCGGGATTATCTGCGGTTCCTGTGGTGGGCAAATGGAGACACGGACATAGAGCCCAGAGAATATCGTATGAAAGTACACCTCTTTGGAGCATCATCCTCTCCAGGCTGTGCCAATTATGGCTTAAAGTATCTTGCCAGTATGAATGAAAGTGAGTATCCCTTGGCTGCTAGTTTCATCAGAAATCATTTCTATGTAGATGATGGTCTCATAAGCTTGGAGTCTGTTGAGGTGGCAATCAAGCTGGTGAAAGAAGCTCAAGCCTTGTGTGCTAAAGGAAAGCTGCATCTTCATAAATTTATTTCTAACAACAGAGAAGTGCTGGAGTCCATTAGTGTGTGTGATCGTGCTGCTGAGGTGAAGAATGTTGACTTCCATCATGACTTTCTTCCAGTACAAAATGTCTTGGGAGTAAGATGGGATGTAGAGAGTGATACTTTCACCTTTAATGTTACTCTTGATGAGAAACCTGCCACACGACGTGGAATTCTCTCCATTGTGGCTTCTGTTTATGATCCATTGGGGTTCTTGGCTCCATTTGTTGTATCTGGCAAGAAGGTGCTGCAAGAAATGTGTCATAAGGGCATCGGTTGGGATGAACCATTACCCTCTGAGTTGAGGCCAAGGTGGGAGAATTGGTTGAATGATTTGCCCAACCTTGGAAAAATACAAATTCCAAGATGCTTTACACCTCCAAACTTTGGAAAGATCTTGAGAACTGAACTGCACCACTTTTCGGATGCTAGCAGTCAAGGTTATGGTCAGTGCTCCTACATCAGATTGGTGAGTGAAAGCAAAGTACACTGTGCCTTGGTGATGGGAAAGGCGAGAGTTGCTCCCGTAAAGGTTGTCACTATTCCAAGATTAGAGTTAACTGCAGCGGTGATTTCTGCAGCTGTGAGTATTATGCTGAAGGAGGAGCTGGCTCTTGGAGTCGACAGAGAATATTTTTGGACCGATTCACAAGTAGTCCTTGGTTATATCAACAATGAAGCTAGACGATTTCATGTCTTTGTTGCTAACCGTGTCCAAAGAATTCGGAGACCACTGATCCAAGACAGTGGTATTATATCAATACAGGAGAGAATCCCGCTGATCATGCCTCAAGAGGTCTCACGGTGAGCCAGGCTGATCAATTCAAACTGGCTCACAGGGCCCAGATTCCTTTGGGAGAAAGAAGTAGTTGCTAAACAAGGAACATCAGAATTGTCGGTGGGAGACCCTGAGGTCAAAGCTGTCCAAGTATTGAGGACTGAAACCATAGTGCAAGTGGATTTTCAACAGCAACTATCACGATTTTCAAAATGGTCTACAGCTGTGAATGTTATTGCCCGAATCCAAAGATTAGTAAAGAAGTTGAAGACATCAGAACCTTTAAGTGTGGAGGAAAGAAGGAGGGCTTCATTCACTCTCATTCAGCTTGCACAACAGGATGCCTTTAAGGAAGAATTGCATGCATTTAGCCAGGAATCTGGGAGGCTACCTCGTAACCATCCTCTGTATCAGCTTGATCCATTTATGCAAGATGGAATAATGAGGGTGGGAGGACGATTAAGGAAGGCATCTGCACCTTTTGAAGTACGGCATCCAGCAATCCTTCCTAGTGACGGTGTTGTCACATGCCTTATTCTGGCGCATTATCATCAAAAAATTCAACATCAAGGTAGGGGGCAGACTCTAAATGAACTGCGAGCCAATGGCTTTTGGATTATTGGCGGCAGCAAGGTGGTAGCCCAGTATATACGGCAATGTGTTCCTTGTAGGAGAGCTCGTAGGCCACCAGAACAACAACGGATGGCAGACTTGCCCCTTGACCGTATTGATCCCTCCCCGCCATTTACCTATTGTGGCATGGACTGTTTTGGTCCCTTTTACACCAAACAAGGTCGTAAGGTATATAAAAGGTATGGTCTCCTTTTCACTTGTCTCTGTTCAAGAGCTGTTCATATAGAGATGTTGGAAGACATGACAACTGATGCATTCATTAATGCTTTACGATGTTTCATTGCCATCCGTGGAGCTGTCAGACATATCAGATCAGATCAAGGAACTAACTTCGTAGGGGCAAAGAGCGAGTTGAAGAAGGCCTTAAAGAAGTGAGTGAAGAGAGAGTGGCAGCATATCTGGCAACTAAGGAGTGTGATTTTTGTCTGAATGCACCCAGTTCAAGTCATGCTGGAGGCGTCTGGGAGCGGCAGATTCGAACCACTAAAGGGGTAATGAACTTAGTTCTGGCACAAAGTGTTGGGAGATTAAATGATGCCTCTTTACGTACGTTCTTTTATGAAGCTATGTCTATAGTCAATAACCGTCCCTTGACAGTAGATGGCCTCAGTGATCCTACAAGCTTGGAGCCTCTTACTCCAAATCACCTGCTTACCATGAAGTCATCTGTTCCACTCCCTCCTCCTGGTACATTTGTCAAAGAAGATCTTTATGTAAAGAAACGGTGGAGGCAGGTGCAGTATTTGTGTGAACAGTTTTGGAGTAGATGGAGGATAGAATATCTCACTAATATCTCTCTCAGGCAAAAATGGCACACAGCAAGACGGAATGTGCAAGTTGGTGACATTGTCATCGTAAAGGAAGAGGAAGTTCCTCGTAATGAATGGAGGTTGGCTAGGGTCCTTGAAGTTTCCAAGGACAGTGATGGACTGGTGCGGAGAGCCATGATACAAATGGGGAATCGGGGGTTGGGAAAAAGGGGTGAACTCCTTACTAAACCCTCTATTGTCGAACGCCCGATCCAAAAGTTGGTAGTTCTTGTAGCCAAAAGTTGAATAAAATAAAATAAAATCGCTCTATCACTTTATTAGAATCTTAGTCCTATTGGTATCAGTTTGTATCTTGATCATGTGTCGATTTTGTGTTTAATATTGGTTAATATTAAATTATGTAATTTATATGGTGGACAAATTTGTTCATTTTAGTTCAAGAATATGTAATTATGAACTGTGGGGTTTTGAATCATGTTGGTTTGATTTTATGTATTGTGTCGATGAAATTACCATTGATTATGTGATTGTATTTATGATGTAGTAAATCAAAGGTAATTTGGTGGGAGTGTAGCTGACGCTGATGGGTCAGCTGTGGGTTATGTATGACTTTATTAATTTTCAAAAGGTTGTTTATTTTTTGTGATTTGGTGATTGTGTATTTCACTTTATGTATTGTACTTTATAATTATGTATTGTATTTTATTATTGTTAAATTCGGTTGTCTACCAGCTGAATGTGTCATGTGACTCTTCCTGATTTATTTCACCTGGAAGTATTGGCGCCAACAGTAAGGCGATGCATGAATTCAGACAAGCATGTTAGTGCTCCTGACTATTCTACTGCTGGTTACCAGGCATACACGGTAAAAAATGATAATATTTTGTATATTCTTTATTTGATTTGTGGTTTAGTGGTGTTGTGTGTAAGACTGTGTTTGTTGTTTTTGTTTGTGTTTAGTTTTCACGGTGTTCCATAACAAATAAAACGCATGGACATCAGTACTTTGGAATCGTGGATTGTTTAATAACCAGCCAGTAGTTACAGTTTGAATATGTATATGTGCATGTGTGTCTACAAGAGTTTGGTAGAAGGTAGAAACGTGAATACCAAATGTCGTAACTTTAGAGACGGTCCCTAAATTTGCGAGTATCATAATCAAACGTTCAGCGTCAAATCAACTTTATGCCAGTATCTGCTTTCTTGGAGCCTATATAGTCTAACCTACATCACAAATGAGGTGCGAGTTTGGTCTTTTATATCACTGTACGAGTCCATTAAGCTGTGTTAAGAGTTTATATGTCCTGATGGCAGGGCAATCCTATGACAGATGAGGGAAGCCCTAGTATTACAACACAGCGCCGCGATATAAAGTTAAGGAAACTAAACAACAGAGAGAAATATATGTCTATCTCAGATTTAACGTTTGATCTGTACACCAGCATCGGGCAATAACGTTATCTTGTTCACTGTACAGAAAGCTGTAGCTACACTGGGAAAGTAAGCGTAAATACACTGAATTAAACATAAATGCAGTTTTTGTGTCTTTATCACCTTTTCTGCATTTATACTGGCCCTGATAATCATCACATATTCACTTATGCTTGCTCTAATTCTGTAGATCCGTTTTTATGAATGAATGATGATTTACTAGCGTTGCTTTGGTCTTCCTAAACAGCCGCTAGCGGCACCTGCTGGTGAAGCAGACTAACAGCAGATAGAGATGATGCATCGGCACTCTACTGCTCTTCCTGCAGTTCCCGGATGTGAAATGTTGAATTTTCTGCCGAATTTGAACCACTGAATTTGTGGAAGCGAATTTGTAAAGCGAAATAAAATGGACTGAAAATTGATAGTTGAATTTTATAGGTTGTATTTTTAAACAGAATAAATATCTTGGAAGTGAAATTTGAAATGTGAATATGAATGATTGAATTTTTAATAATGAAAATGTGTGTGAAAAATGTGTGTGTATTTTTAATTGAAATATTCACAGCTTAAATATACGACCATGTTGAATTTCATCCCATAAAAATGCAAGCCTTAAAAATACAGTGCATCTAAATGCAAGTACAGCTAATGTAGTGCATATTTGTTTTCAGTTAGAGCAATTCAACAAGCTTTTTATTTCAAAAACATTTGGCATTAATTTACTTCCATAAAAAACGCTACTCATGGCTCTGCAACTGCATTTTCAAAACAGCCCAATTGTGCGTGAAAACCGTGACCCTAGCGACTATGCACCAAGGCTACGAGCAGGGTTGCCAGGTTTTCACAACAAAACCCACCCAATTGCTCCTCAAAACTAGCCCAAAACTAGCTCAATGGCATTTCAGATGGGTCCGGTTAAGAGTTGTTCTACCACTGAAATAATTTTAGAGACATTATATTAAGGTCGAAAAACTACATAGTGTTGCTTTGAGAAATTACGTGATTCATGTAATTGAGTTTGATGAGACAAGAAACTTTTATATTTTCGACATATTAGGCATACAAATAAAATTTCATGTGTTGGCATATTTTAATGCAAATATTATTTGCAAATTATTATTTCCCACAATTAGACCTAGAATTTTCTTCACTGTTCATCCACACCACAACCATGCTAACGGCACAGCGAAACAACATCGTTGGAATTTCAGAACATCGTTGGAATTTCAGAATGATTTTTTTTCCCCAGTTGATGAACAATAAAAACACTGACAGCCAATCAGAATCCATTCCACTTTAAAGAGCTCGAGCATTTAAAGGGGCTCTATGTAGGAATGACACCCAGTGGTCGAAATAGGTACTGCAGTCCAAATTCAAAATATTGTTTGCCCCTCCCCCCGACACAGGTTGCCAGTTTGAGGACACGCAACAAGAGCGAGCGCAACTGACAATGAAAGCTGAGGAGAATTGCACACTGTAAGCTGATGAGTTGATTTATCTGTGTTTTAATATGCTGTCATTCATAGAGATTTTAGCTTTATGCAGAGGCTGTTTAGGTCAGGTAGAATCTGCGATTCTCTAACCCAGTTTGTTTGCTGGTTTCCATGGCTACAATACGCAGTGTTCTCCGTCAACTGGCAATCTGTGATGTCCAAATACTATTGGATAATCCGGCAGCAGCAGTTTCACACAGACCAAAACAAAGACAGACATTCCGACACGGATCGCACATTTTCAAAGTAGAATATCTCGCTATAGCATTGTTTTTCTGAGAAACAAGTAGGTGAACTTAGCATGTTTCCTAAATATTTGCAAACATATTGGGGTATTTTTATGCTTTATTAAAGTGAAAGTCTTACATATAGCCACTTTAAAGTGGCAGACAACAAACCTGCAGCGCGCGCTTGTCAATAAACAGCATTATCGTTCGTTGGTGTGTGGACACTAATATAGTTATGGTTAGCCTATCTTTTATAGTTATAGTTCTTGGTGTGAACAGCTCTTGAAACTAGTCTGACTCTTCTGTAAATATTAAATGTGCCAGTTATGTGAATAAGTGGCCATTTTGCTGTCTGGCCCCACAGATCATCTATATGCCTTCGAGTCCATGAATATAGCCAGATAATACCTCAGCTGCCATTCAATAACTAGATCAGAGAGGGGAACGGAGGATGGAAGCATGAAGGGGGAAGGGTAGGTGTCGTTTTTAGACGGCACAAAAGTGGAAGCTATAGACCAGACTAAGAAAGAGAGATGAGTGCTATCAGGGTTTGTACAGCCTAGTTGGATTATGGCTGCCAAAGCTATAATGCTTAAAGGTCACCATAATGGACCCGTTTCCCTCCCCTCCCTCAGCGCGCTTCGTGTTTTCTGAGAAAAGTAAAAATAGCAGTATTATATGTATTTTAAAAAATAGCGTGTGCAGAGAGAAAAGGCATCCTCTCTGAATTTGTCTGCTCATCTTTAGCTGTTCATTCAGCCAGTGTTGAACTGTCACTAAACATCCTGATGTGACAAATGTACAGTTTTCATTTTGCCCTTTACTGGAAAAGAAAATTCTTAATGAATATTGTTTTCTAGCAAAATTTTCACCTGTTTATACAGTATATTTGTGTATTTAGTCTATAGTCTTTATATATTTGGTGTGGTTTATGCTTAAAATGTGCTTTGGATAAAAGCATCTGCTAAATTATTAAATGTAAACGTAAGACAGAAATGTTTGCTTAGTTATCTTGTTTTATGGATGGTTTACTGGAAAACAAAGATATTGATTGATTGATTGATTGATTTATTTCCTAGTGCACTTACTGTAGTCTCAAATAGAAAACTAGAGTGCAGAGGTAGAACAGAGGATTAGTAGCAATTTGTGGGTCAATATTTTTGACAGGAACTTGTCGTTAGTGCTGCTGTCTCTGGGTGGGTTTGCATGTGTTTGTTTGTGCTCGTGTGTATGGGTCAGAGTCTGTTTGACCCCTCGCTCCACCCTCAGCTGTCAGATTAAACAAATCCGGCAGCTTATCCAGAAGCCAACCGCAGCGACCTTCGCTTCTCCACATACACAGCAGCGTTCATTGCTGCCCTGATTAACACATGCCTGAATATGACTCTGATTTTTGAGAGGAAATCAACCCCCACTGTTTCTCAGTAGATTAGTAGGCCTACACTATTATATTTACTATCTTACTATCTTACCTACTATCTATCGTCTGTCTCTGTCTGCCCCTCTATCTATCTATCTATCTATCTATCTATCTATCTATCTATCTATCTATCTATCTATCTATCTATAATCAATTATCTAAAAGTAATATTCATTAGTAGTTAACGAGTGCAGATGAATGTGCTCAGGTGCGACATTACATCATATAAACATGAAAATGTCACACCACCTTCATGTTCAGTGAGGCGGGTGACACTCTCACCTTCACAATCAAACAGAGTGACAGATGATGGTGAACTGTTGTACGGTCAGTGTGAGTGGGCAGTGCGCCTCCTTCCTCCACAGTCATACAGGAAACAACATGGAGAAGCTGCCACAGGGCTGTGAGCTAACAGATGGAGAGCAGAGAGGCTGGATGTGGGCTGTGATCTCATGGGAGCAGAACTGAGGGGGAGCGAGAGGGAGACTTGAGGACTGGCAACAAAAGAAAGATCCACCCTCTGCACATGTGAGTCCACAGAGCACAGCGAGTAGATGAGTGAACACACTGCTTTACTGCCTTTGAAGCTCACAGATGGATTTGAGCAGTCATCCATACTGTATGTGTGAAACCCACGAAAACAAGCCTGTGTCATGTTACAGGGGAAAACATGATAGATAGATAGATAGATAGATAGATAGATAGATAGATAGATAGATAGATAGATAGATAGATAGATAGATAGATAGATAGATAGATAGATAGATAGATAGATAGATAGATAGATAGATAGATAGATAGATAGATAGATAGATAGATAGATAGATACAAATAATTATTGTATCGATTACATTATTGCTACAAGTCACTTAAAAATGTATTTGTCATTGAATAATTTATTCAAAAGATTCATTCAAAAATGCGGATTAATCCAGTAATCAAACAATTTAAGTATTTATGAATGATTCATTAAATCATTCGTTCAAACCATTTTTTAAAAATAATTCATTCAGATTAATTAAGATTTTGTCAGAACCTCTATGTTGTTTTGTTCATAATCATAGGAGAATCAGGATCTCTGTTTGAAACCAAAAAATCATGATTCTCAGTTTATCCAGAATCATAGATAGATAGATAGATAGACAGATAGATAGATAGATGAATGAAATAATTTACAAATCTCATAAACTTATGTTTTATTCACAATAGAATATAGATAACAAATCAAATATTGAAAGCAAGACATTTTGAAATGTCATGCCATATATTGGCTTATTTTGGATTTCATGAGAGCTACACATTCCAAAAAAGTAAATGCACAGTCGGTACGGAAAGTATTCAGACCCCCTTAAATTTTTCACTCTTTGTTATATTGCAGCCATTTGCTAAAATCATTTAAGTTCATTTTTTTCCTCATTAATGTACACACAGCACCTCATATTGACAGAAAAACACACAATTGTTGACATTTTTGCTGATTTATTAAAAAAGAAAAACTGAAATATCACATGGTCCTAAGTATTCAGACCCTTTGCTCAGTATTTAGTAGAAGCACCCTTTTGATCTAATCAAACCTTCGGCCCAGTCTGAGGTCCTGAGCACTCTGGAGAAGGTTTTCGTCCAGGATATCCCTGTGCTTGGCCACATTCATCTTTCCCTCGATTGCAACCAGTCGTCCTGTCCCTGCAGCTGAAAAACACCCCCACAGCATGATGCTGCCACCTCCATGCTTCACTGTTGGGACTGTATTGGACAGGTGATGAGCAGTGCCTGGTTTTCTCCACACATATCACTTAGAATTAAGGCCAAAAAGTTCCATCTTGGTCTCATTAGACCAGAGAATCTTATTTCTCACTATCTTGGAGTCCTTCAGGTGTGTTTTAGCAAACTCCATGCGGGCTTTCATGTGTCTTGCACTGAGGAGATGCTTCCGTCAGGCCATTCTGCCATAAAGCCCCGACTGGTGGAGGGCTGCAGTGATGAGTGACTTTCTACAACTTTCTCCCATCTCCCGACTGCGTCTCTTGAGCTCAGCTACAGTGATCTTTGGGTTCTTCTTTACCTCTCTCACCAAGGCTCTTCTCCCCTGATAGCTCAGTTTGGACGGCCAGCTCCCTTTAAGGATTATGGAGGCCACTGTGCTCTTAGAAACTTCATAGAAATTTTTTTTGTAACCTTGGCCAGATCTGTGCCTTGCCACAATTCTGTCTCTGAGCTCTTCAGGCAGTTCCTTTGACCTCATGATTCTCATTTGCTCTGACATGCACTGTGAGCTGTAAGGTCTTATATAGACAGGTGTGTGGCTTTCCTAATCAAGTCCAATCAGTCTAATCAAACACAGCTGGACTCAAATGAAGGCGTAGAACCATCTCAAGGATGATCAGAAGAAATGGACAGCACCTGAGTTAAATATATGAGTGTCACAGCAAAGGG
Organism: Chanodichthys erythropterus; assembly: GCF_024489055.1. Lineage (NCBI taxonomy): Eukaryota > Metazoa > Chordata > Actinopteri > Cypriniformes > Xenocyprididae > Chanodichthys > Chanodichthys erythropterus. The sequence continues at coordinate 21,751,601 of NC_090233.1, read as the reverse complement.
TCTGAATACTTAGGACCATGTGATATTTCAGTTTTTCTTTTTTAATAAATCTGCAAAAATGTCAACAATTCTGTGTTTTTCTGTCAATATAGGGTGCTGTGTGTACATTTATGATGAAAAAAATGAACTTTTTAAAATGATTTTAGCAAATGGCTGCAATATAACAAAGAGTGAAAAATTTAAGGGGGTCTGAATACTTTCCGTACCCACTGTACATATAAGGAACAGCTGGCAACTTATTAGGTCAATTGGCAACATGATTGGGTATAAAAAGAGCCTCTCAAGAGTGGCAGTGTCTCTCAGAAGTCAAGATGGGCAGAGGATCACCAATTCCCCCAATGCTGCGGTGAAAAATAGTGGAGCAATATCAAAAAGGAGTTTCTCAGAGAAAAATTGCAAAGAGTTTGAAGTTATCATCATCTACAGTGCATGATATCATCCAAAGATTCAGAGAATCTGGAACAATCTCTGTGCGTAAGGGTCAAGGCAGGAAAACCATACTGGATGCCCGTGATCTTCGGCACTGCATCACATACAGGAATGCTACTGTAATGGAAATCACAACATGGGCTCAGGAATGCTTCAAGAAAACATTGTCGGTGAACACAATCCACCGTGCCATTCGCTGTTGCCAGCTAAAACTCTATAGGTCAAAAAAGAAGCCATATCTAAACATGATCCAGAAGCGCAGGCGTTTTCTCTGGGCCAAGGCTAATTTAAAATGGACTGTGGAAAAGTGGAAAACTGTTCTGTGGTCAGACGAATCAAAATTTGAAGTTCTTTTTGGAAAACTTGGATGCCATGTCCTTCGGACTAAAGAGGACAAGGACAAGCCAAGTTGTTATCAGCGCTCAGTTCAGAAGCCTGCATCTCTGATGGTATGGGGTTGCATGAGTGCGTGTGTCATGAGCAGCTTACACATCTGGAAAGGCACCATCAATGCTGAAAGGTATATCCAAGTTCTAGAACAACATATGCTCCCATCCAGACATTGTCTCTTTCAGGGAAGACCTTGCATTTTCCAACATGACAATGCCAGACAACATACTGCATCAATTACAACATCATGGCTGCATAGAAGAAGGATCTGGGTACTGAAATGGTCAGCCTGCAGTCCAGATCTTTCACCCATAGAAAACATTTGGCACATCATAAAGAGGAAGATGCGACAAAGAAGACCTAAGACAGTTGAGCAACTAGAAGCCTGTATTAGACAAGAATGGGACAACATTCCTATTCCTAAACTTGAGCAACTTGTCTCCTCAGTCCCCAGATGTTTGCAGACTTTTATAAAAAGAAGAGGAGATACCACACAGCGGAAAACATGGCCTTGTCCCAACTTTTTTGAGATGTGTTGATGCCGTGAAATTTAAAATCAACTTATTTTTCCCTTAAAATGATACATTTTCTCAGTTTAAACATTTGATATGTCATCTATGTTGTGTTCTGAATAAAATAGTGAAATTTGAAACTTCCATATCATTGCATTCTGTTTTTATTCACAATTTGTACAGTGTCCCAACTTTTTTGGAATCGGGTTTGTAGATAGATAGATATTCATTGATTGATTCGTTGATTTATTGCAATTGCCACTGCAACAGATAATACCATGATGTGTAATTACTAAAGATGTATGTATATAATAATTTTTGCCATTACAATAACAAAAGTTTTATTTTTGTTTGATATTTATTTGTTAATTTGTGACCTGATCCAGCAAAATGAGTCACAGTGACCCAAATTTCAAAATTGAATGTTTTGTATAATTTTGTATAAATTTTTGTATAATTGGAAAGATGAGACAATAAGCTTTAAAATGATATCCTAGTCAAAGTCATACCTTGAATGGTTTTAAAGATATACCCATTTGAATTATGGCCGTCTGCCCTCTTTTTCCAATTGAAAACCTGAGAAAATCGCTTTTAAAGTTTTTTGCCTGTTTTCTTTCAAAATCCATTGCATTTAAAGGGATAAACTATTTATTTTACAGCTTAATTTGACCAAAGACATTTTTATATATATATATATATATAAATGCTATTAAACCAGGCTGAAGCTCAAATAATTTGAAAGTATATACTTATTTGAATTAACCCTTTAAGACCTGAAGGCTTTTTTAGAGTTTTTTTTTTTTTTTTTATTATAATTTTTTTCTCTGAGCGACACACACAAAAGTAAAGACTCATAACTCCAAAACTGTAGCAAGGAGAGTCAAAAGGTAGATATCATTTGTTAGAAAACATTTTAAATTTTAAGAAAATATACATTCCATTACATTTGGACATTTTCTTGCTGAGAAACAGCTGATAAAAGACAAAAATACATATACTTTTTTAAAATAATTTTTCTTTTTTTTAATTTGATATGGAATAACTCAGGAACACAATAAGATCGCTAAAAAATTATTTTTTGGTTATGCTCTCCTATATGTGAGCTGCATCTGGTTCAAATTTCGTGGTGATAGCATAAAGAATAGTTTGAAAAATTGTTGTTCATTTTTTCCGCAGCCAGGTGGCGCCAACGGGCGGTAAACTCCAGTTTAGAGGTGCTTCTCAGCACTCTAGGAGTTTTTCAAAATGGTTAGACACATTAAAAAGATGAGATTCTAAGCTTTAAAATGGTATCTATTTTGTGTTATTCCACGTTGGAAAACGAACATGGATGGGTCCGGGAACATTGGATACACACTGCATCCCGGAGAGATGAGAGACATGCTTTTAGCCAAGTATGTTAAATCATTCCGTGAGTAATATCTTGTGATCAACACAATATATTATGTTGATTTTGGATTCGTTTTAATCTTGAGAATCTGCTTTAAATATTGATGTGCCATTTTTATGATCTATGTATTTTTGAGCACGTGAAATATACATACTTGTATTCAGTTAGCGGCTGTGCTGTTTTTGTTGTAAACGCACATTACTCAGACTCATTAGAGGGTGAAAACAACACAACAGAAGCACGTTGGAGGCTTGATATGAAAGCTTAAAGACTTTGGTTTTGTATGCAAAAAGAATTTTTGTGGTACCTGGATTCAATTTTTATTGGCTTTTAAAGAGAGACACGCAAATGGGAGTTTTATTTTATAAGGCGCGCTAGTCTGACAGGAGGATGGCTGGACCGATCGCGTGCCTGTCAGTCGAAACGGGGCTTCCCATTGTTAAAAATCAGCGTTTAGGTCAGTGTGTCTACATTTCTAAGCTTTTTGATTGGTTCTATACAACGTGTAACACCATATTTGTAGAGCAGAGATAGACGTTTCAGGGGATGACGAGAGGAGTTGAGAAGTTCATTTTCAGCGAATTTAGTAAAAACCATGTCAAATTTAATATCCATTTAAATACCTTTACTCAATTATCTGGACTACGAAACTTTGGGAGATTATTTTTGAAAGTATGTTCTTTGAAATTAGCTTTAAAAAAAAAACAAAAAAAAACGATTTTTTCATTGTTTTTCCACATTATTGGCCCATATCTTAAAATAGAACGTTGCGACTTCCGACTCATTTCGGCAGATCGGGTCACATTTATTTATTTATTTGCATTACCATAATTATAATTGGTGCTTAATTTGCATGCATACACCAAGGTTATTAAAGTTAACTAAAATGAAAACCATTTTTGTTACTTGAAAAAACTCATTATGTCTAAAATGAATCAAACTTAAGGTGAATTAAAATGAATATAATAAAAATAAAATTAATATTAAAAAGTAACAATAAAAAACACAACAAAATTACTAAAACTTTAACTAAAATGAAAAAAAAAAAGACAACACCAAAACAAAACTATATATTCAGCCATGTGACCTGAATTTAACATAAGGCAGAAAGGCTTTAAAGTGTTCGATGACAATCACTTTCTTGATTTTCTTCAAAATCCGTTCTACAATAGTCTATTTAGAAACATTGTTTGTATTTCATCTCTATTTTAATCTTTAAGAGGATTTGCACAAGGTATTCCCTTCCTGGACACAAAGTCTCTATTTTAGTCTCAAGGAGGGCTTGAGAGTGATGGTCATGTGCACAGCAGTGTGTGTGTGTGTGTGTGTGTGTGCTTTTGTTTATATTACATTGTGGGGACCAAATGTCCCCACGATGTAATATAAACCTGAGTTCACCTACATCGTGGGGACCAGCCACCGGTCCCCACAATGTAAATTAATTAATAAAAATACTAAATGATGTTTTTGTGAGAAAATAAAGGTGTGCACAGTTTCCTGTGATGGTTAGGTTTAGGGGTAGGGGTAGGGTAGGGGGATAGAAATTACGGGATTTGTACAGTATAAAATGCATTGCACAATTCACAAAAACAAACGTGTGTGTGTGTGTGTGTGTGTGTGTATAGCTCAGAAGTCTGTTAAAGGTCCCGTTTTTTTTTTTTTTTTGAAGCTTTGATTGTGTTTATAGTGTGCAATATAACATGTGTTCATGTTTCGCGTGTAAAAAAACAAAACAAAAAAACAGTATTTTTCACATAATTTACTTATCTGTATACCGCTGTTTCCACTGTCATAAAAACGGGCTAATGACTACCTTTTTCTATGAAGTCCCTCCTTCAGAAATACGTAACGAGTTCTGATTGTGCCAGCGGTTCCTGTGTTGTGATTCGACAGCAGCTTAGCGCACCCAGAGCCATAGAGAGCGCACCTTGCCCAGAAAGGTCACGCCTCTTACCATAACGTGTGCTGCACATAGTTTTACATGTGGATTATTGTGGTGTTGTGCCGAATGAACACAAAAGACAATAATTCCCGAGAGACTGAACTCTTTAATCTCCACAAGCAGCGACAGCAAATGTACAACGTTAGCACTCACTCAGAAGAGTATCTCGTACGGAAAACAGCCATATACATAAACATAGTCCCCTCTTGTGGCCATTATGTGCACTGCAGTCCAACATTAACTATTGCAGTAAGGATACCACAATAATAATTATCGGGAATAAGTTAAACATAAATTGTAACCATTGATCTCTAAGTACAGCGTCCCTGGGAAGGCCAAACAAAGGTGATTGGACTGCGGGATGAAAACACCGTTTCGACGACATGGCGACAAACACACTCTACAAACGCAACTCCTGTGGGCGGAGGTTAGTCAAAAAACTGTTTTAGTGACGTCATTAAAGAAGGAAGTAGAGGGATGTAGTCCAAACTGGCCGTTCGATGTAGGCGACTTCTGTTAAATAAAATATCTCGCTTGGCATTGAACTTTGAGCTTTAAAATTTTACAGATTTTATTTATACTCTAACAACAACATTACACACTAACTAAAGTTTGAAACATGGGATCACGAAGAACGGGACCTTTAACACAGTGTCATCTGTTTAACCAGCTAAAACATTTAGGGGTGAGCTGTTTGTCTCTGTGCTTATACATAGTGGGATGGGGTTTCCCATAATAGATACCAAACAACAGACAGTTTAAGACATATACAGAAAAATTCCATTCCATTATGGGGATGAGATCATATTTTGTGACACATAAATTGCATGTAAATAATATCTTGCAACAAATATATTGCAATAAAAAGTCACAAATGTTTTTGACATTTGTCTCAGAAAATGACACAAGGAGCCTTTATTGAAGCTAAGGCCACATTCTAGCTGTTGAGCAGAGTATACAAGTCCCTGTCTGATTTCATGAGTATATAACTCCCTCTAGTGGTTGATTTATAGAAATACTGACAGTCTCTCTCTCCGTCTCTCTCTCTACCCAGGTGAAAACAAAAGGTACACTTCTATAATGTATTTAAAGTGCTCTATTTTCGTGCACTAATTTTGTACTTAATATACTAATAGCTCTTCCTTAGTACTTCTTTAGATAATCTTAAGAACATCTAAGTGTACTCAACTGTGCTATTTTTAGACAGCATGAAATATGAACTAAAATGTGCTTTTAATATACTATTTCTGTATTTAAAAAATGTATTTAGATACCACTTGTAGTACACTATGGTTTCAAATGTACTATAAGTGGTATCTAAATACATTTTTTAAAATACAGGGATAGTAGCCTATATTAAAAGCACATTTTAGGTCATATTTCATGCTGTCTCAAAATAGCACAGTTGAGTACACTTAGATGTTCGTAAGATTATCTAAAGTAGTACTAAAGAACAATTTTTATATATATTAAGTACAAAATTAGTGCACTAAAATAGAGCACTTTAAGTACATTATAGAAATGTACTTTTTTTCACCTGGGTATCTCTCTGTCTGTCTGTTTTTGTTTTAATTAATTAATCGATTTATTTATTATATTGCTACATTAAGAATTGTCACAAATTAAAAATTCACCATCATCATAAAACTAGACTTACAGTCGCTAGGACTCGTTTCTCAGTACTTCAGTTTTTCAAAACTATTCACACAGTGGGCTCAATATCAGTCTATGTGGGCTAAACTGTGGATCTTGTAGTACACATTTGACCAGTAGCTGCCCTGAGCAATTCTGTTACTTTATTCTTCTTCTCTTTTTCTACTGCACATTCTATAAAATAATGAGTCACTTCTGTTGCACGCATTCAACATTCAACCAAAAATGTAGAATGGCTTACATGCATTACACTTACACTTTTACTGCAGTAAAATGAAGCAGAATTTTAAAAACTATGGATTTCATATTTTCTGCAGGTAGAACTGAAACATGACAAGTAATGCAGTTTTCATAAAGCCATCAACCGTTAGTATTTTGACAGTCATTGCTCTTTGATTGACTATATGTTCATGTTAGATAGAAAACTATGCTATGTTTTGACAGAACGGCTCGATTTTGAATCAGGTTCGCTGTGTTTTGATAGAGTTAGTATGTGTTGAAAAAGGTTTTTAGCATTTTGAAATTAAACTATTTGGCTAATACTGTGATGTAGCTGTGTTGCTGTGTTAAGAGTTTAGAAAAAGTACTTTAAGCATTGGTAAACGCTTGTTACCAATTGAAAAAAAAAAAACTGTAAGCTGATAAAATTAAGGAAAGAAGCACCTATTTAAAGGGAATTAGTTCAATTATGCTGTTTTATTGAGAGACACTGTTTGATTGTTAGTTCCCTTGGAAATGGAGAGTAAATATTAAAATGTTATGTTGTTTTGTGTGTTTTTGAGTTAAGGGAAACATTGGTTAATGTTAAATGTTCAGTTATGTTTGACATTTGAAGTTTTGATCATTACCATTGTGCAGAAGAGTAGAGGTTAGGTTGTGGATAACTGCATGTACTGATATGAAGCATGTAGCTTTGTTCAGTGAGCAATGGCTTTGCTAATACAAGTGCAGTAAATTGATTGTCTGGCTATCACCAGACCAAGCTCAAGTTAAAAATTGAACATTGGTCTGGGGAGTCTGTGTGTATTTTCTACTGCACAAGAGGCGTGATCAACGAGCATTATTCACGCAATTGGATAGTCCTTCGACCAATCAGATCAATGATCCGGATGACGTACTTGTTTGCAGAGCGTCGCGAAAACTCGAGACAGGTTTAGTTTGTATTGGTTTGTAGCATTGATCAGTGGTTTGCAGAAGCAGCAATGGCATCGAGTGATTTTTGCAGGTTGTGCAAAAAAAAAAAAAAAAAAGAAAGAGAAAGTGAGTGGTATTTACACCCACTTGAGCGATTTGATTGTTAAACTAAAGAAGTCATTCAGCATCGTTGAGAGGTTTAAAGGAACTGGATTGACGGTCGTGCTTGCCATCGCTTCTCTATCGGTCTTTGTCAGGTGACGTCACACTCGTGAAAACCGAAGTGCATTATGGGTGTCGCCGCCATTTGTGAGGTATCCAAACAATCTCTGTATCAGTGCAGAGTTGTTTCTTCTTTTGGCTTCTTTTTCATTGTAAAAAATGGCACACTTTTGTTGTGTGAAAAGCTACAATAATATGTCCCACGATAGAAAATGTCAAAAACTTTACTACGAGATTAGATTTAGTCGGTTTCCTACTTGAAAAAAGGCTGTACGGAGAGTATGTAGAGGCAGTAACAGAGGCGCCGGATCGCATGGGTTGCCGCGGTGAGATGCAAAACATCACTTTCGTCAAGATATCTCCATTCACGTATGCTACATTTTCTACATTTTCACAAAGGTGAGTTAGAGATTTCTGTTTTCTAAAGTAGCAAACGTTATAGCAACGCATTGTTTGGATTGTGCTATGAAACAATAGTCAATTTAAACTGAATCCCTTTACTTGAATATGTCTAGGCCTAAATTTTTTTTTTTATTCTTAATTTTGCTAAGGCATTTTTATTTTATATACTTAAGGTACGACATTTTTGCTCTGTATCCATATGCTGATTCTAATTTTCTGACTACTTTTTACAGCGGTGGTCTTATGTTATGTAGCTAAAAACCTTTTGATTTCATTGCAGATCAGCCTGCTTAAAGATTATGGAGACTGACCCAACTGGACACCATCCCTCCCTACATTAAGGCCACATCAGCATTAAACACAGGCTGTGTCTCAATCAGCTCCCTAGTTCAGTAGTTAGGGCACTGATCAGGAGAGCTCAGAGATGATTGAGATGCACACACAGACACTAAGTAATAGTTTCCAATAAATATGCAATAAATTAACGTTTAAGAATTTTAAGCAGCGACGATTGTCAACTTACAACATTTTTCACAGTCGATCAAAATAGGCAAGTATTGTTTGATGGCTGTGAATGTCCAATGTAGTGTGATTAACAAGGCTATTGAATACGGATGTCCGAATGTGCGAATATAAAACCAACTTTACCCAAGTCAGTCAGCTGACACTATGGTCCATCAGGCTGGAGAAAGTGATCATCTTCACACTGAGAAGATGCAGGAGGCTGGAGGAGATGGTGATCTGCATGAGGAGATGGTGATCTGCATGTGCAGAAGTAAACCGACTTGATATGTACAGGATGTCTGATGTTTGTTTTGGAGATGATGATGTTAATGTGCTATACGTGTCTGCCAAACCTGGGAACCTTTATGGCGTTATTACAAATTTTTTTTTTTTTTTTGGTGCCTCTGATTCCAGACGCAGCAAATACAAATTTCAAATGCTTCTGTGAACCTTAATGTCCCTCAGATTTGATCTGCCTGCACAACACTTCTCATGTTTCCCCTGAGACAGTATACAGAACATTCAATGAAACTTTCATATCTATATGCAAACCTGAAGCTTTCAGCTGTATGGGCAGACAGAGATGATTTGCACAGAAATATGTCTCCTTTGTTTAAATACAGAGTAGCAGAGAATATTGACCGTTTTGAGATTTTCACAGAGAAACCATCCAATCTGACAGCGCATGTTTGAATCTTTTGTAGAATTGTAGTGTAAAAATGTACTTATGCTTTATCCAGTCTTGCATGAACAATAAAGCATGTATAATTACATTTTTCATGGTGATTTGAAGATTTATTTTATGAGTTCACAGGTATATGCACTTATAGTATTAACAGGATAATTAATAATATACACAATCTGTAAACCAGATATTTAACTTGCACGTCATATCTTTGTTTTTATTATTATGAAGGCCTTTTGAAAAAAGAAAAAAAGACCCATAATATCACAGAGGTAGATGGAGGACAATAATTTACAAATTATTTTGGCTCTAAAAGGTATACTATATCAGAATGTACTATAATAAAATACGATTAAATTCTACATACATCTCTGATGATGCCTTGTTTATTGGAACAATGTTTATCGTGTTAAATACTGGTTTATGTACTTAATGCAATAAAGAAAAAAAATGCATGAGAAAGGGGTAGTATTAGTTCAAAATTCTTCCTGATGACAACACTAAACCATCCTTAATCAGGCACTTATGATATACAGTTAACACAACATCATCATCATTATCGTTTACTACTGTGTTATCGCAGTCCTTCCTTCAGAATGTAAATAAATCCTGCACCCAGCGATTAGTGAAATGTTGTGGGTTTCGAGATATTTATAGTTTTTAAATTGTTCACGTATATGCGTTTATACCATAAACAAGATAGTTTACAATATTTAAGTATGATGATTTAGGTAGCAATGCGGGGTTAGCAGCAGTCCAACTTACTGCAGTCAGTTCGTACTGATCTGTTATGAATGGATGACGATTTCTCCAAATAACGGTCCCTGGCATCTTTGGTGAGTTTATCGCGATATGACATTTTAACATTTTTCTTGTGCTTCTTCATTTTTGCGAGTTATTTGCTTGTTATCTCAACTCGCGTAATCTCTTTCATTATCACAGTCAGCAGGGATACCACAAATATGGCGCCGCGGTGACGTCACACACAACAAAATCACGTGTCTGACAAAGACCGATTGTCATCGTGTTATACCCGCCAATAGTGAGCAAGGTGGATAAGCCAGTCTGTGATTGGTTCCCGCAAAAGTGTAACAGAAGCTGTAGAACTAAATGTAGCCGGGCGAAATCAAATCGCCGGCAGATCAGGGGTGCGTTTCCCAAAATCATCGTTAGCCAACTAACAACGCAATTTACATAGTTGAACAATTTGGTGTTTCCCGAAACCATCGTTTAAGTGAACATTCGCAAACTGCATCACAAACTTGTGTGGTTGGAGCGCAAGCTCTCGAGCTGTGGTTAGAAGTGTAGTTTCCTGTTTTTATGACATGTTGACTTAATAAATCATTGTCTTGAGCAAAATAAGCAAGCTGACATTAAGTACAATGTATATCTTTTATTTCGAATATATACAAATGTCATTTATATACTTAAGTTTGTCAAGAGATTTAAGGTACCGGTTTTGGAGAGTGCGCATGTGTGTACGTGCTCTGGTACGTAAGAACAAGCATTTGATTTAATCTGGAAATAAAGCAAAATAACTGAGAAAAATGAGAATTACTCCTCTAAATCCATGTCTGTAATTTATAGCAAAAAATCTGGAATGAATTCGATCTCAAACGGATTAATTTAAAGAAGTTATAAGCCTCAGGGATGGCGCATTTTTGTAGGCAAAACCCGGAAGCGAGTTAGCATTTTAGGACTTCCGGTTCCAACGCCGTATGTCTATGGGTTTTTTGAATGGGTTTTTGCTAAATCGCCTGAAATAAGGTCTGTGGTTAACAAAGCCTCTAAATATTTTCACGTTTTCATCTATGACATAAAACACACCAGTTATAACCCTTGTGATTTTTTAAACTTTTACTGTGTCTTAAAAACGGCGGTTGCTAACAAATTGCTAAAACGGACTACTTCCTTTGGTGGGGACTTTAGACGTCATCATGAAAAACGGGACATTTGGACAGCATTTCTCATGAAAAAGTGGATAAGTATTCATAGACAGTGCAGATCATATTTAGCGAGCATGTTTTTAAATAGAGTTGTTTTTTAAATAAAGTTTGAGGAAGCTTGGTGGTGACGACGTTGATTCGCGACCATGGTGTGCTGTAGTGCGTTTATAGCATACTGTTAGCTTTTTATATCTGACGACTTTATTTAGGCTTCAAAATGGATAAATGTTGTGTTAACTTGTAAAGATTATCTTGATAGACAAAACGTGTTAAGTGTCATAACCCTTTGTTAAACACAGAGCTTATTTTCTGCGATTTTCCAAAAGTCTATGGGAAAAATGAATAGGCTTTCAGTCGAGGGAACCCGTGCGCCGCTAACTTCCGGGTTGGCCTACAAAAACACATCATCCCTGAGGTACTCCATTACTCCACCACCTGCGTGACGTCATTCACCAACCTGGTTGAACGACAGGTTTGCAACAGTACGGTTTCGGGAAACAGTCGTGACTAGCTAGTTGATTTTTTCAACGATGCATCGTACTATGGTAGTTCAGCAGCGAGTTACATCGTTGTTTGGGACACGCACCCCTGGCTGGGTTTACCTAGTCTAGTAAATTGAGTCAAAATTGAGAATCAACTTAAAATATAAAAATGGGTTAAAAACAACCCAAGTTGGGTTGAAAATGGACAAACCCAGCGGTTGGGTTAAATGTTTGCCCAATGTGCTGGGTAGTTTTATTTATTCCAACTTTTGTTTAAAAATTACTGTATGACTGGCTTAAAATGAACCCAAAATAGATTGGAAATTAAAAATCAGACATAATTATAGAGGCAACAAAACAACCCAAGTTGGGTTAAATATGGACAAACCCAGCAGGTTGGGTTAAAGGGCACCTATTATGCCCTCTTTCACAAGATGTAATATAAGTCTCTGGTCTGGTCAAGTTTCAGCTTAAAATACCCCACAAATTTTTTACTATATTACTATATTGCTGGCTAAAAGAAAAAATAAATCCAAAATTGGTTTAAAAAAAATGGCTGGGTGAAACAACCCAATCCTTGGGTTTTGTCCATATTTAACCCAGTATTTTTTAGAGTGCAATCGAGTAAATGTTTGCTGTTTAATTATTATTCATTAAACTTATTAATAAATTTTTATTTATTAAACACATTAATAAATGTTAATTTCCAACATATTGTAGGTTCATTTTCAGCAAACAATACAGTAATTTTTAAACACTATATGAAATCAATAAAACTACCCAGCAGGTTGGTTAAAACAACCCAATCACTGAGGTTATCCATTTTCAACCCAACTTGGGTTGTTTTTAACCAAGCATTTTTTAGAGTGCATATTTCACTAAAAATATTAAACTCATTGTGTCTTAGACTAAATAATTTAAGAGATTTTACATGATTTATTCAGGTAGATTACATCAAAGAAATCAAGCTCTAAAAACTACTAAAAAAATTATGGCAACAATATTACACATAATTTTAAGTAGATAGCACAGAATTTTTACAATCTATCTATTTATCTATCATCTGTCTGTCATTCTGTCTGTCTGTCTCTCAGTTTACATCTACATCTGTCTGTCTCTCAGATCTACATTTGAGTATTTTATTATTATTCATCAAACTGGTCCAGCCCTGAAACATCAAAGTAGTTTTAGTTCTGGTACCTCCATCTGGTTAAGTTAGTACATTCCACATTGGGCCAGTTTCTGTTTCACTGCAGTGGTCTAGAGCCTGTCATCCTTAAACAGAGAAAATGCTCCTTCTCAGGTCTTTTTCATCTCTCTATAATAGTAGAATGAAACATCAGCCTCAGAAACTGCTGACTGAAGACAGCGAGACCTGCGGCATGTCTCCAGGGGTTTGCTGGTGTGATCATGCTAAAGCTCGTCCTGAGGCGTGGCTCCTGCCTTTGGCCTCAACCCAAGTCTGTGTGGTGCGACAGTCCTGCACTCAAAACAGCCTCCCACACCGCTCCCCCACAGCCAATACTGATGACTCATCAGGAAAAAGTGTGATGGGATGCAGCTTCCTAAAAAATACTGACTTTAACAGCGCTCAGATGCATTTTGTCAACATGTCTTCTCTAACCCATTTTAGATGCACAATATGTTTGAGATGAATGCAAATTTCCAGCTGATTTTGAGTCCGCACAGGATTCTGCATCAAGGAGGGTCATCGGGGTAAGACCTCTTGTGTCTCATTCAGTATTCAGACACTGCAGAGGCACAGCCTGCCACCCGCATTACAACACACTGAGTTAGACACTCCCTTCTCACTGCAACATGCTTCAGTTCCATGCAGACATGCAGCACCTCTGCTTACACACATGATTCCATACGGTATACAGTAACAAGGATTTTATTTCTTGTTTTATTTATTTTGCTTTGCCATATTAAGAATTGGTGCTTAATTTCTGTTTCCAAAAATTATTCGTAATGGTCTCAAAAAGACTTTTTTTTTTCTTATAAATGCATGAATGATAAGGTAATATGCATGCAATACATTCACAAAATCAGTTTGACTGCTTAATGTTGGTTGCCACATTACTTTTGTACTGAATTTAATAAAGAATATTATAAAGATCCTTATTATGACAAATAGTAAAGTAACAATTTCAGCTACGCTGCAAAAGAAACTCTAGGCAATATTTATTTTCCTCTGAACCTTCTGGAAATCCAGAAATGAGTGCCTTTCAATTTGTGGAACTACAATATATATTTCAAGTGCTTTAAAACCTTCCTTTGAACCAATGACTGCCTTTAAAGTTATTGCAAGAACTTTCAGGCTCAGTTTTGACTTTTGAAAAGGTGCTCATAGTTTCTTCAAAGGTCATCCGAGGAACCCCAAATGTAGCTTTTAATTTTTACATCTATTGACCTTTATTTATCCTCAGTTCTCTGCATGATGACAATCTCCATCGCATGGAAAAGGATGAGTGGCCACAAATGCAAAGGCAGTGAATGAATGAGCTCTCTCCAGGGACTCTGTCTTTTTGCTCAGGGTTGCAGGTTTCCCCCTCCACCACCGCCCCTGCGTCAGATGATGCTCGCGCTCTGTGCCTATAAAAGATGCCGGTGTGACATCCAGACTGGCACTCTCTCTCTCTCTTTCTCTGTCTTCCCACATCCACTCACTTCACTCACTCGGTCTGTGTGATCTTGAGCATTCCAGTATGAGTTATTCCGGCGACATGTACTCGAGCAGCTCATACAGGAAGATTTTTGGTGATGCGCCACGGCGCGTCCCCGTGGGCAGCAGCCCGTCCCGGGTGACGGTGAGCTACCGCTCCGTACCCCAGCAGCAGCAGCACCACCGCACCTACGGCTCTCCATCCCCCATGATCACATCCTCAAGTTACCGGACCAAACTCGGATCAAGCCGCGGCTTCCAGCCGGACACCGTGGACCTGACGCAGACCACCGCCATCACCAACGAGCTGAAGATCATCCGCACCAACGAGAAGGAGCAGCTGCAGGGCCTGAACGACCGCTTCGTGACGTTCATCGAGAAGGTGCATAACCTCGAGCAGCACAACAAAGTTCTGGAGGCGGAGGTCGCGCTTCTGCGCCAGCGCCACAACGAGCCGTCGCGCCTGCACGATCTCTACGAGCAAGAGGTCCGCGAGCTGCGTGCTCGCGTCGAGGAGCTGACGCACGAGAAGAGCCAGATGCACCTGGACTGCGTGCAGATGAACGAGGCGTTGGAGCGCGTCAAGGAGAAGCTGGACGAGGAGACCCGGCTGCGGGAGGAGGCCGAGAACAGCCTCAAGGGATACCGCAAGGACGTGGATGATGCCACCCTGTCACGCCTGGAGCTGGAGAAGAAAGTTGAGTCCCTGCTGGATGAGATCGCGTTCCTCAGGAAAGTGCACGAGGAAGAACTGCAGGAGTTACAGGCGTCACTTCAGGCCACCCAGGTATGAAAAAGTTATGAATTATATATCTGTTGTCTGGTTTTAGAGGGGTATGGTCAGGCTGGGATACCAAACCTGGCTGGGAGATCATCTTTAAACAGCTAAGACCAGCTTGCCATGCTGGAGACCAGCCTGGGATGCTATTTTTTTTTTTTTTTTGGTGGCAAATGAGCAATGTTCTTAGATTTACATTACAATACATCGCATGCAATAGTTGCAAAGGCATATATCATATTTTTTTAATCCCAGTAAGATAAAAACTAATCAGTTAAGCCGAATATTACATATGCTTTAGATGTTATTGAAATCATTACACTAAAATATTTTGTGAAATGTGAAATTTACATAACTGCGCTAGTGCAAGATTTACAGTGTGAGACCTTATTTGATCAGATACAATTATGAAAAGCATACAAATTCTTTGTTCTCAGAAATGTTTTGATGTTCATTATTATCTCATGTCATGTCATAGTTTTGCAGGGTCAATGATGCAGAACTATTCATCAATGTCCAGGACAAATAAAAGTTGCGGTTAAGCCAAATATTTCATATTTTTTTGATTAGAAAATGTTTTGTCAAGAAAACAAACATGTCCCTCATGTGCAAATATTTAAATGAATTATATTTTACTTGCATATACAACCAATTTAAGCGAATTAACCTGACTACATAGCTTTACATCAAAGTCATTTTAAAGGTCTAATCATGTAGAAAAATACATTTGAGAAGATCAGATGAAGCAGATAAAGCCTAAAAATACTATGTAATGATTAATGCTTTGAAATTCTCTGTTTATTAATAACTCATAGTGTGGGCATGCGTATCATGACTGTGCAGTGTCATTGAGGGCGGTGTGCGTCTGGGAGAATTTACAGCACTGCAGCTCTCAGACACTCGCATCTGACGCTGCACTGCACCAGGACCTCAGTCAAAATGTGCATTTATAATGCCAGTCCCTTCTCTAATGCACCTTTACCATCTAGAAACAGAATATTTAATCAGACAAAGACAAGGACAATCCCTGGAGAGGGAGAAATGTATTAAAAGTTGAAAGAAGATTATTGATGATGGGATGTTTAAACTTCCTTACCTCCTGGTACTGAGGAGATGATGCAGTAGCGCAGGATTTTAGGTGTGGCTGCAGAGTGCAGCGGGACCCCTCCGGTGCAGCGTCCTTGAGAGGGACTGCATCACTTTAGACTAGCTCAGAGTATTTCTACACTATATTACATTTTCATTTCATGTTTCATTCAAAATGGTGTTGGATAAAAGTGATAAAATGAAAACCCTGAGTATACAATTAGTGTGAATGTAACTGATTATAGATGGATTGCTGTTCTCTGTGTGTTGATGATGTGGTGGATGAATTGCATCTTCATGAAATCGTTCAGCATAATCTTTCTTTGAGCATTAAAACCCCTGAGTCTGCACTCCATCCCGCAGCCTCAAGGGCCCAAAACTTCATTACCACAAATCACATTCAAAGACTGATTAAACATGCCATGGCCAACATTAGCACTGCATATATCAGATATATTGCATTTTCAATAACCTTACTACCTGATGGACAGTGGTTTGTTGATTACATTCACTGGAAAACTGCTTATTTATTAGTAAAGATAGCAACTTCTTATATATGTACAGAATGTCTCATATTTGTGGCAATACTCAAGTAGTATCTATATATAGTATCGATATACTCTCCTTTTAGCTCACATGTAAATGCATGCTTTGGGGTATTAATTATTTATTAGAAATCAATAATGAATCAGCAACTAAACTGCAGTTCCACCACAAATTAATTTTTACAGACTTATTTGTGGCTATAATTCATTATGCTCATTTATATTATCAAAAATTTTAAAAGCAGCAATATTGTGAAATGTTATCACAGTTTAAAATAAAATGTAATTTATTTCTGTGATGACAAAGCAGAATTTACAGCAGCCATTACTCCAGTCTTCAGTGTCACGTGATCCTTCAGAAATCATTCTATGCTAATTTGGTGCTCAAGAAAAAATTCTTAATATTATCACTGTTGAATACACTTGTGCTGCTTAATGTGGAAACCTGTCTTTTTTTCAGGATACTTTGATGAATGTAATGTTCAAATAACAGCATTTTTTTAAAAATAGAATGACTTGATATTAGATATATAGTTATATAATAAACTTATTAACAATTAGTTTGTCAACTGTTTTCCATGCTCAGGTGTCTGTTGAGATGGATGTCAGTAAGCCTGATCTTGCTGTGGCCCTGAAGGACATTCGTGCCCAGTACGAGTCTCTCTCTTCCCGTAACCAGCAGCAGGCAGAGGAATGGTACCGCTCCAAGTTCGTCTCCGTGACTGAGGCGGCGGCACGCAACAACGATGCTCTGAAGCAGACCAAGGATGAGCTGTCCGAGTACCGTCGACAGCTGCAGGCCCGCACCCTGGAGATCGAGTCCCTGAAAGCCCATAACGAGTCTTTAGAGAGACAGCTGGCTGAGATGGAGGACCGCAACAACAACGAGATCGGCGAGCTGCAGGTGAGTGCGTTTCAGTGAATGCTTTTTACATTCAAATTATGCATACAGTAGGGGCCACAAATCTGAGGGCACAAGTACAACTTTTCCTATTTGCATTTTTCTAATTTAATTAACAAAAAAGAAAAAGGGTAAATCACTTAAGATCCAAACAGAATCCAAAGAACAACTGTCTGTGCAATGGAAGGAGTCATATGATAAATGTCACAAATACGAAGTTCTATCATGAAACTCTAGATGGCACAGGCTGATAGGTCCTTAACTCAATCTGCTTTCAGTCATATCATTCTCCATAGGGCACAGCTGGTTCCTACTGTATCAGTAGCCAATGAGCTCGCTGCTCAACCTTCAAATGTTCTCTGAACTTTCTGAAACAAGTAGCAACATTTTTAAAAAAAGACGAACATCCAATCAAAATGTTTCAGAAGAAAAGTTCCATGAGTGACGTATAAATAACATTTTGAGAACATTATTAAAGGTGCCCTAGAACCAGTTTTTGCAAGATGTAATATAAGTTCATATATATAATTCAGCTCAAAATACCCCATAGATTTTTTTTAATTAATTTTTTTAACTGCCTATTTTGGGGCATCATTAACTATGTACCGATTCAGGCTGCTGCCCCTTTAAATCGCACACTCCCTGCCCCCGAGCTTGTGACTATAATACAGTGCATTTGCAGAGTTCACACAGCTAATATAACCCTCAAATGGATCTTTACAAGATGTCCGTCATGCATGCTGCATGCATGCGTCAGATTCCTGTGAGTATAGTATTTATTAGGATGTTTACATTTGATTCTGAATGAGTTTACGGTTTTGCTCCATGGCTAAAGCTAACATTACACACTGTTGGAGAGATTTATAAAGAATGAAGTTGTGTTTATGAATTATACAGACTGCAAGTGTTTAATAATGAAAATAGCGACGACTCTCTTGTCTCAGTGAATACAGTAAGAAATGATGGTAACTTTAACCACATTTAACAGTACATTAGCAACATGCTAACGAAACATTTAGAAAGACAATTTACAAATGTCACTAAAAATAACATGTGATCATGGATCATGTCAGTTATTATTGCTCCATCTGCCATTTTTCGCTATGGTCCTTGCTTGCTTACCTTGTCTGATGATTCAGCTGTGCACATCCAGACGTTAATACTGGCTTGTCTAATGCCTTGAACATGGGCTGGCATATGCAAATATTGTGGCCGTACATATTAATGAACCCGACTGTTACGTAACAGTCGGTGTTATGTTGAGATTCGCCTGTTCTTTGGAGGTCATTTAAACAAATCTGATTTACATAAGAGGAGGAAACAATGGTGTTTGAGACTCACTGTATGTCATTTCCATATACTGAACTCTTGTTATTCAACTATACCAAGGTAAATTAAATTTTTGATTCTAGCGCACCTTTAAAGAACAGATACCTTTAAATGAACATTGTATTAACTTGTTAACTTGTTTACCAAAGTTCTGAGATCGTTCCCTGGTAGCTGGGTAAGATTTCCTGTCAGAGAAGTTTTTGGAGACATAAATGTCTTATTTTGTGGTGACAGGACACAATTCAGCAACTGGAATCTGCTCTTCGGAGCACAAAAGGTGAGATGTCCCGCCACCTGCGCGAATACCAGGACCTGCTGAATGTCAAGATGGCACTGGACATTGAGATCGCAGCCTACAGGTCAGACTCAGAGCTAATTTCATTTGATGTCATTAGTTGATGCATTTATTAATCCTTATCCATATTATGGACGTTCCCAACAGGAAGCTGCTGGAAGGTGAGGAATGCCGTCTGAGCTCTGTGAGCGGAGCCATGATGCAGTCCACCTACTCTTATCCATCAAGCCGCACTTATGCCTTAAGCTCCTACAGGAGGGGTGTAGCCAAACCTGAGACAGAAGAAGAGGAAGAGCAGGAAGAGGAGGTGGAGGAGGAGGAGGAAGAGAAAGAGGAGGAGAAGGAAGAAGTAGAGGAGGAGGAGGGAGGAGAGGAAGGAGAGGAGGCCGAGGAAGGAGAAGAACAGGAAGAAGGAGGCGATGAGCAGGAGGAGGAAGAGGAGGAGGAAGAAAAGGAGGATAAGAAGGAAAAGGAGGATGAGAAGAAGGAAAAAGAAGAAAAGAAGAGTCCAAAGGAGCTGAAGGAGAGCGAGAAGGAGAAAGAGAAAGAAAAGGAGAAAGAGAAGGAGAAGAAGAGCGATAGCAAGGCAGATAGCAATAAGGCAGATAGCAAGAGTGAAAAGGGGGACAATAACAAAGGCGAAAAGGCCGCTGCGGTCAAGAGCAAGTAAAGCTGCATACCATCACCGCTTCCGCCACATCCGTCTGGACCCCTCCATGTCCTCTTTATCTCTCTGTCACTCTGCCACACACAACACCACCAAACAAACCTCATCTTCTCATCTTCACTTTCATTTCATTAGGTATGGCTGATTTCATCTCCTGATGTATCAGGATCTCTGCGGGAAAGCATCGAGTCAGTAATGAAAGCACTAAAACGGTTTTCTGTATAGCACTCAAGAGATTAAACACGGTCTATGCAGAAAGTGTATGGAGTAGTTCACCCAAAAATGACAATTTTCTAATCATTTACTTTCTTTCAATAGGAGATATTAGGCACAATGTATTAGTTTCTGTTTTTTATACAATGGAAGTGGATGCTGAGTAAACTTGCAGCCTCCAAAAGGACAAAAAATATTGACCACTGTTATTTTGCCAAGTAAGACATGTTCATGGATCAACATATTTTGTTGATCCTGGATCAACATTTCAGTCCTAAAATCTTAACCCTAACCTAACCCTAAAATAATAAGTATATCCCTAAAATCAGAGGAAAATGATAGGTGAATAACACTGATGTAGAAGCACCTAACCCTGGTTGTAAGCCTAAACTTGACAATAACTGTAAACCTGTCCCTCAAATCTGATTGATTGGTTGATTGGAATGTTGTTCCAGGATCAACAAAGATGTTGATCCAGGAACGTGGTACTTGGTGAAATCACATTCACAGCGATTCTGTATTCCAAGTCTTCAAAAGTCACATGATTTATGGAACAAAAATACTGAAATTCAAATTATTAGTCTCGATAGGTTACGTAATGACAAAGCGGAACAGTGCGCCATTTTGTTTTTATTTAACAGAAGTGCAAATGAGATTTGTGACCTCATATGGACCACTTTTAGGCACCATTCACACAGCATGTTTTTCCATTCCACTTCACTGATTTTTACATCATTTTTCGATGTAAACAAGCCTTAGATAGACGTGTTGGACCATTGCGCTCGCGCCTTGCATCCTATGCAGCGTTTCATGCATGAAGCAGTGCCCTAAATATGTTAAAAGAAGTTTAAATTTGACAAATTAGACCTTTTTTTTAATTTATTCCCACTACCCTTCATCTGGCTTTTTTACATACCTTATTGGCTGTATAAATCACCATCCACTTCTTTCGTATGGAAAAGAGAAACTGTTAGTCTACGCTACAACAACATTTAGTCGCCAGAGGAGTCCAGACTCGGTCCTGGAGAGTTTAGCTCCAACTTGCCTCAACACACCTGCCTGAAAGTTTCTAGTATGCGTAGTAAGACCTTGATTAGCTGGTTCAGGTGTTTAATTGGGGTTGGAGCTGATCTCTACATGGACAGTAAATGCTCCATACTCCAATCCAGTAGGTGGCGGAAAATGCACCTTATAGTTTGTTTGCCAACCGTCAATTAAACAACAGAAGAAGAAGAAGACGACAGTGGCCCTGCAGGAGCAGGATTGGACACCCCTGGTCTAAGCTATTCTTTATGTCACAATAAAGACAACAATACAGGGTCAGAACGACATTAGGAAGATTAAATGATGACAAATATTCATTTTCGTGTCAAGATAGCAATGTAAGTGAAGATCAGACAGCAAAGACCCCATTCATACCTGGTGTTCACGTGCCATTAGTAGTGCAGGACAGCACAAAAGAAGGTGATGCCATGCAAGGCAAAATGAACTGGTTCCAACCTCTCGGTGCTATTTGATTTAAAAAATAAGTGAGTTTGGACTTTGGAAGAGGTAATTATTCAGAGCAACAGCATATCCATTATATAGAGCGTCACTTGAGTCCTGAATGTATGTCATGAGCCAAGCACAGGGACAGGCCACATCTATTTTTCCAGCGATATTAGGGCATCTATACCCACATGAATGAAATTGTCCAAGCTCATTTCATTAAGTTCACTCACAGGGGAAAGAATGTTTCATTCACATTCTCATGCAAAGCATGCATCATTTTAGAACTTTAATATATGCATCTGTCCATTCGTTCACAGTTTCCTTAATTGCAATGGTCACAGCACGGCAAACGTGGTGGCATGGAGTTCAACGAGGTTGGTGAGATTAAAGATTAAACATTCATGGATTTCTTGGGGAGGGTTTCAACGTTTAGATTTTGGAGAGAAGAGTGCATCTGTAGTGTGGGAAAATCCTAATGCAATTTAGATTCTGACGCTTTAGAGACGATTGCTGCTAAATATCCCTCTATTCCTTCCTGTGTTCAAAATTGACCTCCTCTTGATTGATTCATTTGTGAAGGAGCAGATTTCACTGTTTCTGAAGTTAACCTTCCTCTCTCTTATTTGCTCTTTCTCCCAATTTCTCTTTCTAATCTGTGGCATGGCTTCCTTCTGAAACTAGACGAGGTTCCAGCCTTTTTCTTTAGTGTTTCTGCTGAGAACATGTCTGGGTCACCCCTGAAATCAAAAGAAAAAACTGTTTTGCATGATGAAAATGAAGACTACTTTGAGGACAATTAAGATTTGTTGCCTCCGCTCCCAATGCCCAGCTAATGGGGAATGTTCTCAGAACTTAAGCTAACGTTCATGGCTAACGCATAACCAAAAAAATGTAAAATGTTTTGAATGTTAAGAGAACTTTAAGAAATTACATTTTCATAACCTAATGGGAACGTTAGCAAAATGTTCTTAAAACATATTTGTTAGCTGGGTTCTCATTACCATAATGTATCTGGATGTTTTCTTTGTTTTATTTCTCATTACTTTTCTTATAATTCTGATCATTTTTACTGTATTATAGTAAAATTACTACTGTATTGCAGTAAAAATTCTGTAATACAATGATTTTAATTAATGGCCCCTTTTCAGGGTTGTCAGAAGCAGAATTCTTCATAGTTGGGTAACCTTCTATAGTGCTGAATGGTAGATGACAGCAAATATAATTTTTGTATTTCCATTTTCTCCAATAGCAAAAGAAAAAATCTGTGATAGAGTTTCCACGGCTTTCCAAAAGAGAGAGATTGGTCAGAAGAAGATGTCAGATTTGCTGTCACTCCCTCAAATGTTTTATTAGAAACATCGTAGCAGTGTTATTTAGTTGTTGTTGTTTTTTTTTTTGTAATTTAACACAATATATAGCCTTATAAATAAGTATTACATTTTTTAAAAGTGAAAATATAAAAAAATTCACCAGATTTGCGATTTAGTCAGTGAAAAGGGTCCATAAGCATAGGTCATTATCGGCAGCACAACAAATGCTACCATGATGCATAAATATTTTACCTTTTATATACAGATTTGTTTATATATATCACTTTATAGTAGTGGAAATTGGGAGGGATTTAATTTTCATGAAATCTTAATCATCCTTCATTTCCTTTGTGCAAAATATTTTCTTTGTCCTTCTTTTGGTTTTGGGGTTAAATACAACTCGGACATGTTCTTGACCCAATGGAAGACATAAAGCATTAGTCTTTGTACATTAATTTGTTTTGTTTGTGTATATTTGTTGTGTTTTTTCTTCCTGTGTGTGTGAGAGTGTGTAGAAGAGCTTTCAGGCTTCAGGAAGCAGTGTAAACACTCATGTTTTCTGCGACACTGCAGCTGGTCGTGACAGGTCCAGCTCTCTTCTCACTCTGCAGGTGACAGACTGGCCATAGAGAGGGCAGAGGGGTCACAGACAGTCACACCTACAGCCATAGAGAAGGGCTATTAACTGCCACATTATTACTCCAGAAAAACAGCCAATATAGACAGCTATGTGAAACCCTTCACAATGCAGGCCTGCTTGATTGAATGTTTAAGGGATGCACATTCTGTGACATTATGATCAATTTAGATTTATTTACAGCTGTGCGAAAGTATCGAGATTGTTTCTAAAATGCGATCTGATCTTCATCTGTCACAATAAATAATCTTATGAAGCCAACGACACTCAATACCTGGCTAAATCTTTATTTAACAAATGGTTGAAAATATCAACATCATGGATGGAAAAATGCCCAATGAATCCAGTATTTTGGCACATTGGAATCAAAAATCTTCTGGTTAATGTATCTTAAATGGGTGTTTCGGATCACATCACGCCATCTCAGTTGGTCTGACTTCACCATTATTTCTTCTTGCATAAACCTTTGTGCAAATAAAGAGTTAAATGTCTGCCCACAGAATATTGTTCTGGTAGTAGTGTTATCCAGGTAGTGTTTAGCAAACTTGGGTATTTGAATCAATGTGGACAAATCTCTTGATTTTGGGAAGGCAGTGCAAATCGGCACACACCTGACTGGAGATGCACCCTCATTATCCTTGATTTTAACTTTTTCCATCAATGGTCTTGATTTTTTAAAACAATTTCATCAATAAATATATGACAATTGAAAATGTTACCTGTTGTTTGTTAAATAAGACTTCAGTCTACACTCTAAGAAAAGTCTGTAAAAATACAGCCCAATACTATGTTTAAGGTAGGGTAGGCAATTTCAGAGAAGCTAGCAATAAGTTAGCTTTGAAAGCATGAGATCCCACCCTTTCTAAAGCCACGCCTCCTCCAAAACACGTGAACGCACACAGAAGAGTCTGCACAGCATCACGAGAGACGGCGTTAAATTACCTCATGTCTCAAAGCACATAACATTACAATAATAATCAATGTAAACAACGTAGCTCTTACTTGTACCACCTGACTGCTGCAGATTCATTTCGGCGTTGATAGTGTTGACATAGAAACACATAAATCCGAGTTTGAGGACGTGAACAGCTCCAGGTAGAACGTCAAGGGTTGGCTTATCGTGATTACGGTTATGACATGGCATGAACACAATGTTGTTTTTGTTCAGGAGGAACTGTAAAAGACGGCAGCTGTTTGTTTGCTGCGCTCGGTGTCCGCAACTCTGCACAGACTTACGGAGCACGCTGATGGCGTGTGATGTCTGCGCGAGCAGAGGTATGGAAATACATATGTTTACAGGCTGGTAGGACATCGTATCATTGCATTCGGACCGAATTATATATGTATGTTTTAATATTTAGACCACTTCTATTATTGATTGCTATCAGGATGTGAAGAGAGTTTCAACCAGAATAACAAAAAGTGTTTATGAAAAAAACTGCCTACCCTACCTTTGATATGAAGGACTTTCTTTTCAAATTTTGAATTACTCATAACATTGTATTGTTTTAGAGTTAGGAAATGTCCTCGCAGAAAATTAATGGTATACTTTTCTTAGAGTGTAAAGAAAGTGTGGTGACAGTGATGTTAAAGCGAGTTTCCTATTCAGCAACCCTTAGGACTTATTATAATCCAAAAGAGTAGAAGAGGATGGTAGAGCCAAGAGCAAGATTTCTAATAAATGTAGCAATTATTCATGAAATGAATAAATCAAGAGGAGTTTCAATCTGCATGGCTTGATTCACTTGGAGCTTGACAATATGAGGGGATGGGATAGATTTGCTTGATGTGTGTAAAAATGTACGTAAATGCCTTAATCATGAATCTAAACTGCTTAAAAGAGTCCTCACCTTTTCTGCATCTCGACACTGTTTTAGAGATGGTTCAGGAGTGCTGACACTTTAACTGTATGGCTGCTAACTGATACAGTATGTTCCCCTAAAGCCAAATAAAGCCATTTATCAACCAAACATACCATACGTGATCTCTTTGTCTCTGTTGTGTTATATCAAGCAAACACACTTACTCACCAGAGTCAAACAGTTGTTTTACTTAAAGACTTGATCTACTATAGTACATGAACATGGCTACATAGGTTTCCAAAATGATTGTTTCACAGCAATGCTATAGATAGAAGAACCATTTTGGGTTCTACCAAGAACCTTTCAGTGAACCGTTCTTTTTTTCTAAATGTGAACATTTTAATAATCAAAAGAACTTTTTCCCACTATAAAGAACATTTTGTGGAATGGAAAGGTTCCATTGATGTTAAAAGGTTCTTCATGGAATTATCAATGCTAATAAAGAACGTTTATTTTTAAAAATCATTCAGTACCATGGTTTATACTATTAATACATGCCATTTAGTGAAAACATAAACAGAGTTTCAAGGAGGGCAGTTAGCATGTCAAAAAAGGCTTTAGTCTGACCGAAATGCATAGTTTAATTACTGCATGTCCTCTGAGGGAGACTAGACAGAACGCATAAATTATGCATCTAGCAAATAACCATTGTGCTGATGGCACATGTCCTGTTCTTGGCTAGACGAATACAGAACAACTCCAAAATGTAATGCCCTCAGCTCTTTGGGAATCAATCGCAACTAAATCTGAGCCAGTGGGTGATTGTCATCCTTTGTTTTCTCCTATATGAGATATTCCTCTCATTTACAACTGAGAGAGCTTTGAATGAATGACCTTGAATCTTCAGTGTGCTGCTGCTGCTGTTGGGTGTCGTTTTTTTTGTATTGTGTACTTAACATATTGATATACAGTACACAAACAGCATACACTATTGTTCACAAATTTTTTTATTTATTTTTTTGCTTTACATTAATCAAAAGTGACAGTGAAGACTGTTATAATGTTAAAGATTTCTGTTTCAAATAAATGCTGTTCTTTTGAACTTTCTATTCATCAAAGAATCCTGAAAAATGTATCATGATTTTCATTAAAAAAATTTCATAAAAATCTTAAGCAGCACAATGATTTCAACATTAATAATGATAAGTAATGTTTCTTGAGCGCCAAATAGAATGATTTCTGAAGAATCATGTGACACTGAAGACTGGAGTAATGTTGCTGAAAAATTCAGCTTCGCATCACATTAATAAATTATATTTTATTAGATATTTTGTTATTTTGAATTGTAATATTATTACTTTTTTCTGTATTTTTGATCAAATAAATGCAGCCTTGGTGAGACTTCTTTCAAAAAAATCTTACTGACTTCAAAGATTTGGAATGGGAGAGTAAATAAGGGATATTATACAGATTATTTTGTGATAATGATAGATAGACTGCACATTATCTGTCTTACTATATGGCTATTTTCAAAAAAATAAATAAATGGAAATATTGATTTGTTTAAAATGCAATAAAAACTAAAACCAACTGTGGAAATTGTTTGCCTGGCATAACTCATAAATACAGTTCAGTGGTCGATACTAACATATCTTTACCACAGAATGATGATTTAACAATTTTGTAGACTCAAATGTAAAGTACTCTTAAGCATATCAGAGTCCTGAAATATTTAATCAGATAAATTATTAAAAGACAGCAGTTTCTTCTCAGCAATGATTAAGCGTCAGAAATAATCTCAAAAATATGAACAGAGAACATTAATGGTTATGATTACACTGTCAGCTGTAGAGCAGAATAATGATTAGAGATATTTATCCATGGCTATGATGTAATGCCAGCACAAAAAACATGAGACCTATGAGAGAATAATTTAAAAATACTATTATATAGGCCTACATTTTTTAAATTAATACATTTAGATATTTATATGATTTAATCAGCCACTTATTTGAAATACATCATGCATTAATACCATACAAAAATATCTCTGTCAGTGCAGCACGTCCTGATATTGCTGAGTTAGATGCGTTCCTGGGTCAACATATTTTGTTGATCCTGGAACAACATTCTAGTCTGAAAATTTTGTCTTAACCCTATTCCTACCCCTAAACCTAACCCTACCCATAAGTTATCCCAAAAATCAGAGGGAAAAGATAGATGGATAACACTGATGTAGAAGCACCAATTCATGATTTTAAGCCTATGGCGATGTTAAAGAGTGCAATGATTCTGGACATAATTAAATGTTTAGATTTAAAACAATAGTTTGACTAGGCTAGAGGCTACTAAAATCTCCAAAGAAGCAATAAAAGCCTGCAGTACTGAATTATATTTGTGGGAATGGCAACTTTTCCATTGATATTATTGTATCTTGTCTTCAGCCCCCTCCCTCCATTACTCTCTCTCTCTGTCTCTCTGCTATATATAGGCTTCTGCATTGCAGATGTCCCATAACTCAAAGCCTGCAGTTGTATGTGAGATCTTGTTTTAATTCCCAGGTTAAAGCTGTTCAATCTTACACACACACACATACACACACGGACAGTGAGGTGCAACATCTACAAACACACTGCATGGTCGGTACAATATGCCAAAGCAACAATAATCACTTTGCTGCAGTTGTCTAGGACATTTGAAAGGCTTTTGCATTTGGCATTAATGTTTTTTAGGTTTGTTAATCTACAAAGGCTTCTTTTAGACTATTTTGATACCTATAGGGTTAATGTGGACACATTAAATAGTGTTTGTGTAGCCACCAGTTCACTAGAACACAACATACTAGGCCCACTCAAGGCAAGGTCAAGCAGAAACCCAGACAGACACCATTTACACTAGAGGATTTACTGTTAAATGCGGCACTGCATTTCTGAGTTCAAATGCTTTAAACAGCTTAACTGACACAAGCGCATGATATGACAGACAGACACCGTCTATTCAAACTTACCTGCAGCACATATGAATACTTATTCCGACGATACGCCTGTGAACTGAACACGCGAGAGACTGTCATCAAACATGTTTGTTTATTTGTTTGTTTGTTTGTTTGGTTTTTGTTTTTTAATGAATGCTTATCAGTCGGAAACGGTAATAGGAATTAAACAGTTTTGTAATTTTGTATTGAATCACACGAATGTGAATATGTGGTCTTTACCGCCACCTAATGTCCACCCTTTGCAACGACATTTAATTACCCAGATGACTGAAAATTTGCCTGAAAACGAATTAAATGTTCAACATTTAGTAATTTGATTTAATTTAATGTTGGGCTCTTTGATTTCATGATCGGTGAAATCATATTACTATTATGAAACGCAGTTTAAACTCATACCTTTTAACCCTGACATGACTAGCCTAATCATCCTCGTATGAAGCAGATTTATAACAGCCGCGTTCATTCTGTACCTATTAATTAATGTACTCGGTGGCAAATCAGACAGCTTACAGGAACTATTACTGGATGGATGAATATTTAATAAATGAAATGAATAAAATTAACTCCTAAATAAGAATGAAATTTTATTTACCAGGGAATAAATAATATGCACTGCTGCGCATCTATTACTATAATCACCACCCAAAATTATAAATGCACATTAAACAACAGTTTACTTTAGTAGACTGATATTTAAAACAAACACACACACACACACACACACACACACATATATATATATATATATAATGCCCATACAATGCCCTTCTGAAAGAAAGTGTGCTCAATTGTAGGAAAGTTGCACTTTAACCATATTTCAGACAACAGAAATATGAAATTTCATAAAAAGATGTAGCTTAAGTCCTCAAGTGGGCCAAAAAGCACTCAAGTTCAACTAATTGCATTTAACATAAATTTTGAAAATAACTTGATTAGCTGTCCGAAAACATTAAATTCAATTCAGTACTGTGGCGGTAAAGACCACATTATTTCTGTAATAAGTTTACATTTTTTAAAGTGTACTTTTTTTTCTAAAGGGTGTATGTGTCATTCATATATATTATATATATATATATATATATATATATATATATATATATATATATATATATATATATATATATATACACACACACACATAAATGAGTACACCCCCTCTGAAACTTCTGAAAGTCAGCAATTACTCAATAACTTAGAAGACATGTTAGGGTTCTTTAGAGATATAATGTTCCAGCAAGTCTGCTTAATCAATTACCAAAGAAGCATGTCAAAATTATTCAGCAAAATAAGATTTTCTTATCAAGGTGATAAAATGTTGTGTAGCAAAAATGAGTAAACCCTCTTAAAAGTTACGAAATAAAATGAAATAAAAATGTTCTGGTGTTTGATCAATGGCAATGTTTGATCAACAGGTAAGTGTGTTGAACCAAAACATTTAAAGAGAAGTCATTTCTTGACAATTAAAAGTGTTATATAGCCCACTGAATCATTCTCAGACTTAATGCTAACAACAATGGAAGCACTTGGGAGAGAACCTTCTGTCAGGAGCACAAAAGAGGACAGTGCTACAAGAGGATTACCAAAGCATTGTTTTAAGTGTGAAAATACAACAAAAGTAACAGAGAAATTCAAAAACAATGGACCTGTGACAAGGCCCCTGAAATAATCAGGCCTTCATTTAGTGATGAGGGATTTTTTTTGCTAGACAAAGAGCAGGAGAAATACCAAGCGAGTGTCTCAGAGCCAGCAAAAGCTATGAAAAGAGTGACTGTTTATCTCACAGAGTAAGAAGCAGCCTGCAGAAATAACATGCATGGTTGTTGTTCTCACTGGAACTACCTATTGTAGCTAAATCACAATAAATAAATAAAGTCAGTTAGCCATTTCCAAAGCCCATATTTACAAAATATAGATTCTGGGAATCAATACTCCGGTCTCATGTGCCCAAATCAATCATTATGGATCTAACAGCATCCAAAATGTTATGGTGTTGCTATAGTACAGTGAGAAGAGCCTGGTTCCCACAGTACAGTTCAGTGGTAGTAAAGCTCTTATATAGGGATGTATGATTGCTGAAGGTGTGAGGGAGTTGTGCTTTATCAATGATGTCATGAATTCCCACAACACTGTGTAATTTATACACAAACTTGAAACAGAAGATGCTATTTTTTCCTCATTCCCTGCATTGTTGGGCATTTTTACAACATGACAATGAGGATATGCATTCTCCCAAGGTGAAAAACCTTCTGTGGACACGTGTTGCACTCAGTCTTAACACTCTTGAGCGCCTGTGTGGGATTCCTCTCCCCATTAAAGATCAAGGCATTTAAGGAGCTCATCATCCAGGAGTTAAACAGGACACATGTGACAATTTGTCGTGAACCTGTACACTCTGTGCCAAGAAGGGTTAGAGCAGTATATCCAACATTATGGAGGCCAAACTAAGTACTAGAATATTATACATTTGTTGAATTAAATCTAGGGTTTACTCATTTCCGCAATCCTTAATTTAAACAAAACTGGCTAATTTACTTATTTTATGGCTATTAGTGACATATTTCTGAGTTTTTAATACGTATATGTTTAATACATTTTAATTTTGCCATCTTTCTATGAATTGTATTAGTGATGATAAAGAATACATCTTTTGTATGTTCAGAAGGGGTGTACTCATTTATGCTGTGCACTGTGTAAATATATATAATTTATACACACACACACACACACACACACTTCTGTATCAACCCTGATTAAAACTCATTGGTATCACACTGCACATAACAATTGTGGCTTCCCTTTTGGCCCAAAAAAGTTGAGTAATGTTTAAAAGAATGTCAAAAGACCATGGCAGACAACGTAAAACAAGAACAAACATTTTGGTTTTGTATAAAATGTTTTTATCATTTCCATTTTTCAGTATAAAACAGCTCCATAGCTCTGGCCAATTCAACAAACAATTCCACAGTCACAGGAGGATAGATCAGACACTTCCTGTTTGTCTCTCTCTAAAATACCTGACATTTGGGTTGGGGTGGAGGGAGGGGGAGGCTTATTTGCCATTCTAGTTTTGGCGATATAACATTAACACAAAACTAACAAATCACTTGTGGTTAGCTAGTATAACATTAATATTAACTTAAAAAAAAAAAAGAGAATGGATGAATGGATGAACAAGCCGATCTGGTCACACATCCCAAATGCAAGTCCTTGAGTCCATGTCAGCATAGCGACCCCAACAGGAACTATGCAGTCTTCTGCTGGCCCTTCTTACCGATCAGAGACTTATGGATGTGTGGAATCACACCTGTGAGAAGACACCAAACACGCAAGTGCTTAACATCTGTCAAGACATCAGTATGTATGCAACATACACAAAATAAACTAAAACTTACCACCACCAGCAATGGTTGCCTTGATGAGGGAGTCCAACTCCTCGTCTCCACGAATGGCTAGCTGTAGATGGCGAGGAGTGATACGCTTCACCTTCAGATCTTTTGAAGCATTTCCTGCCAACTCCAAAACCTACAACAAGAATTAAACATGATTAATAGCTTGCCACACATCAGCACATATCTGATTTGTAACATGCAAGTTAACGCCGAGTCTTACTTCAGCTGTGAGATATTCAAGGATGGCTGCGCTGTACACGGCTGCTGTTGCTCCCACACGACCATGGCTTGTAGTGCGGGTCTTCAAGTGCCTGTGGATACGACCCACCGGGAACTACAAATTTCAGATATGCATTGATTACAAATTACTGACATTTTTTATTTGACTAAATATTGTGACCCAAAAAATTTCACATCTACATCAATTCATCTGAAGGAAATTTAACAAACGGATCATTTATTTCATGAACAGAAAACCAGCAGCAGAGCAAATAATAAAAACAGAAGCTTACCTGAAGTCCAGCCCTTTGTGAGCGAGACACTGCTTTCGCCTTGGCCTTGCCACTGTCTTTACCAGCCTTTCCTCCTGCCTAGAAAAGAATATACGGACTCAGATCCAATGCAGACTAACATATTCAAGCATTTCAGTGCACAAAACAAGAAATTAGCATAATAACAGTATGAAAAAAAATTATAGGGGTTCAAGTCAATCATACATCCTACAGCATATTAGCGGTGCAAAGAAATTTAAAGCATACTTAAAAAGTAAAATATATTATTTTTTACATTAAATTTTTTACAATGTAATATACATAAAAACCATTTTATACATGTCTCAATGAATACAAATAATACATGTAATAATTTTATGTAATGTTTTACATAATTTAATAATTAAATTACATATAATTTAAAATACATGTTATGTAAAATATTTGACACGGTTACACATATATATATATATATATATATATATATATATATATATATATATATGTATTTTTTTTTACATTAAAAATTATATACAATATTTATTTTATATAAAAATTATGTAACAAGTAAGCTAATGTGTCAAATATTTTACAAATCATCAAAATAAGTATTTTTAATGCATTACTCATTAAAATTAATAATTACCGGTGTACAACAATAAAAACTAAAACGGTTGAGAACATACTCCACTTCTCTTGGCAATTTGCACCGTTTCCCATCCAGAGGGTATGGGTAAAACTGTTCCTTCAAATGAATTAAAGGTTCCCTAAAAACTTGAAGCAATGCCATCTGCCACTTAACCGAATGCCAATGAATCAATTAACAGCCTGTTAAAGCAGGTAAATCTCCCGCTCATATGACTTACACACTAAACTGACAATATAGTTTGTCCGTGTTTCTGACAAACATGCACATGCAAAAAAGACGCATAGAGCAATTCTTAGGACTCTGGTCTCTGAACAACTACACAATAAATTAAGTTTATATAAACTGATCAGCACGAGCTCTCCACTGCCGTTTACGGATAGTGTTTAGCTTAGCTATACTGCTTGGAGAAATTCCACAACAGCTGCGATGTATATCAACAAAACCTTTCAAATATATACGATAGTTAGGTTTAAGACGCAAATCATTTACAATGGGACAACATACGTCGTGATTAATTACAAAAAGACTATTAGCACGCGCTACTCTCGCGGGCTAACAGCGCAAAATCCAACCAGCGTTAGCTCGGTGCTAGCCGCAGAATATTTAAAAAGACGACAAATGAGCAGTATTACACGCGGATGGACATTTCGAGTTACAGAAAATAATTATACAGAGCAAGATTGAAAAATTTCATACCATTTCAGCGAAGTATTACTTTGAATGGGATCCGAGGAGGTCTGGCTAAAATCTATTTCGCCTCTTGACTCGGAGGAACAATAAACCCCGTTCAGCAGAGAACGCTCGAGGCATACAGAGCGGTGCAATCAGCCAATCAGAATCTCTGTTGTTTGTTCGAATTTCGGGAAGGCCAATGAGATTGCAGCATGTATCTGCTTCTACCATCCCCCATTGATGAATGATGTTTGTACGGATAACATGTAGGCGGGACTTACAACTGCCTGAAATTTACTTATTTAGAAGTGGTAAATGATCATCTGACATTACAAAAACACATGATTTCATGTGAACAACAATGTTCAAGACTAAGAGTAAGATATATTATAAAACCACATAAAAACAAATAACACATTTTTATTTTTCTAATTATTCTCATATTTAATATCGATCATAATTATGTCACATGAGGCGAAATCATATATTAAAACATTTTCTGTTGATAATAATAAATTGTTTGGCTTTTTAAAATATCAATTTAGGCTACCGGTACTAAAATGTCAAAATGAAACTCTGACATTGATATGCAAAAAGAAAGGGAGCTCTAAAACTCTATTTTTGATTTAACATTTTTCCTTAATACAGCTTGCTGAACTTATGGATTAATATTTACACTTAATAGTCAGACGTTTTGATGTCAAGGACCCACTTTCCGAGGCAGAGGCACCCGATAATATATGAACGTGACTAGTAGCCTATATTTGTTTGCATAAAAGCATGTATACAAAAAGGCACAGGTGCTAGTAAGCATGAAATGATAAAAATAACATGCTGTATGGTAAATAAATGATTGTCTTCATACTGTAATATTAAAATAAAAATAAAATAACTGTAAAATATTTACTTTGCGTTCCCAGGTTAAAACAAATGTTTCTATAATGTATTTAAAGTGCTCTATTTTCGTTCACTAATTTTGATTTTGTACTTAATATACTAAAAATTGTTCTTTAGTTCTTCTTAAAGTAATCTTAAGATCACCTAAGTGTACTCAACTGTGCTATTTTGAGACAGCATGAAATATGAACTAAAATGTGCTTTTAATACTATCTCAGTATTTAAAAATTATATTTAGTTACCACTTGTAGTACACTATGGGTTCAAATGTACTATAATTTGCATCTAAATACATTTTTTAAATACAGAGATAGTATATTAAAAGCACATTTTAGGTCATATTTCATGCTTTCTCAAAATAGCACAGTTAAGTACACTTAGATGTTCTTTTATTAGCCTATTAAGTACAAAATTAGTGCACGAAAACAGAGCACTTTAAATGTACTTTTTTTCACCTGCGTTATGTTGGCAGTGTATCTTTTTTCAGGCTATACTATTAATGAAGGTAAACATTTCCAGTTCTTTTTTAATTCGTATCAATAGTCTCCGAATTAAACGTAATTAATCTTCTGCCTTTGCCTAATTATTTGTATAAATGACATACATCAACATTATAATAGTAAAAATGTATTTTAAACTATTTGTCAAAACTTTATTTAGAAGTTCTTATTTGTATATTTAAAGGGCTTGAAAATTGTGACTGGGGAATGATTCTGTATGTACCGTAAGTGTTATCAGCAATAAAGTGCTTGCTTTTTGCACGTTATCGACACCACTGTACACCAATCGCCCATGGTACTGTCAAAACAATAAGGCGGGACCTACACTTTGATAGACAGTCCAAGTCAGCCAAAGAAAATGGGGATGCGGTATTTACTCGCACAACGGACAGGTTGCGGTCCAATTAGAGAAGCGAATGTATGACAGACACGTCAAACGGCCAATCACAAGATGTTCTAAGACAGTGACGTTCCCAGAGCTATTGGCCATTCACACGACGTTCTCCTGCCTCTGAACAGGTCAGAAGGCGGGACCTGACGACATACGGGTGGGAAAAAATAACGCAGCTCTGGGTGATGGTGAAGATGGCGGATGGGGATAGTGGGAGTGAGCGCGGTGGAAGCAGCGGCGGCGGCGGTGGTGGTGGCGGTGGCGGAGGAGGGGGTGGAAGTAGCGGATTCCAGCCTTTCCAGAGGGATCAAGAGACACAGGAGCTGGCGTCCAAACGCCTTGACATCCAAAATAAGCGGTTCTATCTGGATGTGAAGCAGAACTCGAAGGGCAGGTTCATCAAGATCGCCGAGGTCGGCGCTGGTGGCTCCAAAAGTCGCTTGACACTTTCCATGTCAGTCGCGGCGGAGTTTCGGGACTACCTGGGGGATTTCATTGAGCACTACGCCCAGCTCGGACCCAGCACCCCGGAGCAGATCGCCCAGTCCTCTAGCGGTGAGGACGGCGGGCCTAGACGGGCCCTGAAGAGCGAGTTCCTAGTGAGGGAAAACCGCAAATACTACCTCGATTTGAAGGAGAACCAGCGGGGGAGGTTCCTCCGTATCCGTCAGACCGTCAACCGCGGGCCTGGAGGGTTTGGCGTCGGAGGAGGTGTGCCCGGGGGTGGCATGCAATCCGGGCAAACCATTGCCCTTCCTGCTCAGGGTCTCATCGAGTTCCGCGACGCTCTGGCCAAGCTGATCGACGACTACGGCGGGGATGACGATGAGCTGGTTGGCGGCGGCGGCTGCGCCGGAGGTTACGGGGAGCTTCCCGAGGGCACGTCAATCACGGTGGACTCCAAGCGGTTCTTCTTTGACGTGGGTTCCAACAAGTACGGGGTGTTTCTGCGGGTGAGCGAGGTGAAGCCCAGTTACAGAAACTCTATCACGATACCCTTCAAAGCGTGGAGCAAGTTCGGCGGGGCTTTCTGCCGCTACGCCGAGGAGATGAAGGAGATCCAGGAGCGACACCGAGATAAAGTGTACGAGCGGAGAGGAGGAGAGGAGTCGGAGGGCGACGACATAGATGACGACTGACCCGGACGGGTGTTCCGTTGCTGGGGAAACCTGACAGAGTGAGAACCGCGCGCTGGAGTGGAAAGAATTACCGTGCATGAAACGAAGAACATTAATGCTCTATGGCGAATAAAGATGTTTGACTGAGAAACACTGTCATGTATATGTAAGAGAATCCTGTTTAAAGCAGTATAGACGATGTTTGGCTAGATAAATGGATATTTCTGCTGGCTGCTCTATAGGTCTTGTCATTTTGAAAGTTCTCCCTTTTACAAAAGACACCCCCTCACACAGAGACTGAGTTAACAAAAGAGTCAAGCGGGGCGTTTAGTGTTAGTGTATTCAGATATGATTAAAAAAATCTCTACTATAAGTGTTTTCGGTGTTGTACCATATGATGGAGAGCAAACCAGCATCATCTGAATGACGTGGTGTGTGAATCTCATAGTTAGCTCATTCAGGAAGTGTTCTCTGCAAATGTGTGTGTGTGTGTGTATATATAAATATATATATATATATATATATATAAGACTCAGATCAAACAGTGTGAAATCTGGAGACCGTTAAAGAGTTCAACTTGTGGGCACACAGTACAGTTCAAGCAACAATGTATAAACAGTTAAAATGGTGCTATTAAAGTAAAACCATGCTCCGCCATCCCGCTCTGACTATCGAGGTTCATGCGGGCTGGCGAGTTTTATTTTGTTTTCCTCCTGTTTCTTGTCAGGGTAGAGCAAATCACTCTGATTGTATGTACTAAATTGGGAAGTGGTGCATTAGTGCCACTAAATTTATCATTGATACTGGGTTTGATTTGGCTCTTTAAAAGGGAATGATACTGTAAGCCTGGTAGGCTTTACATCAGGTCATGACAAATTAGAAGTTTTTGAATTGAATTTGTGGAGAGCTTTGGTGACAAAACTGGAAAGGAAATCAAATGTAGAACAACACCCATCTGGGTTTAAATAGATATATTTTTAAAAAAACAGTATACAGAAATATATATATACAGAAATATATTTATATATAGACGTATAGAATCAATTATAAATGCTTCCTGAACAGGCTATTTAAACAAATAAAACTCGGATGCAATTATATATAGGGGGATATTTCTTACTGCTTTTCCATACATTTCCTATAGTCCTTATATGGTTGGAAGAGCATTCAAGATGATAAAATTGTACACAAACTAGACTTGACGATGTTCTCCGCTTAGATTTTATTCCTTTTTTCAACAACCCAAATGACAAAACAACACTCTTCTTCTTCTGTTTTTTTTTTCTTTTTTTTCTTAAACAGTCTCTTTCTCTGAATATTAAGTTTTTAGGTGTTACATTTCTGAGTCTTACTGCAACTTGTCAGCTTCTCTTCTCCTAGATGTCAAAATGTGTGTGCCTGTTTGCGACTTCCCTCTGTTATCATCCTTTTTTTTTCTTCTTACTGCTGTGTTTGGGTGTTAAACATTTTTAATTTGATGACAGAAAAAGGAGTGATGTCCCTTTGCTGACTGTTTCGATTTTCAGGCCTTCTTTAACAACATGAATTAGCCATACACACCATCTGGGAGCCATAGTCATTTTTAAGTAATATTTTTTACTAATGTCAATATCCATATAAGTTTTGACCTCATTCTTGTCTGTACTGTGTTATGTGATAAAGGCAGCTGTTCAGTCAAGTGTGTACTGCTGTAATTCTCCACAAACTTCCTTTGAACAATAAAAATTATCTTTGCTGAGAACATGAATGTTTTTCTCTGATTTAATGTTTCATTCTTTCACAATCCTTGAAAGCTGAATTTTGCTGAAAGAAAGTGTTTTTTTTTCCGGAGCACAAACATAATGTTTGTTTTTAAAGCTGTCCCAGTTTACTTCAACTATAAATAATCATCTAGGCATCTGCAAACTCCCCAAACAATCATCTTTATACTTTCGAAAAAGTAAGTCTTTGGTAATGTTTAGTCTGTAGTATTGTTTACATTCACGCATTTTAGCTGAACTACAGTAGTCTTGCTGTTTCACATTATAATTTCTCGTGATGAATGCATTGATGAGAAGGTGCCCTAGAAAGCCAAAATGAACCACATCTGAATTCATGAATACCGAGGTCTGGTTTTAATAGGACTGCCCTTTCACAGAGCCTCTTATCTGTGTGAAACAGAATCTTGCAAACTCTCCGTTTGTTCCACTTCACAGATTCAGTTCGGCCTCAAGGACATTGCAAGCAATTTCTGCAGAGAGGGTTTTGCTTCGGATGGTGCAGCTGATGACAACACTGAAACAGCCTGCACTGTTTAACTGTTTCCTGCACTGTTTATCCTATGGAAATGAATGTTACTTTAAATTATGTGCTTGTTGAGGAGAGCTGTGCTATGGTGACAATAAAATGGGCAACTTTTTGACTTAAAGCATAGACCAAGGATGTTCAAACTCGGTCCTGGAGGGCCGCTGTCCTGCAGAGTTTAGCTCCAACCAGCTCCAAAACACCTGCAGAAAGTTTCTAGCATGCCTAATTAGTCATTGATTAGCTGGTTCAGGTGTGTTTAATTGGGGTTGGAGCTAAACTCTGCAGGACAGTGGCCATCCAGGACTAAGTTTGGACACCCGACAGTCCACCCAAAAATGAAGATTCTGTCATCATTTACTCACCCTCATGTCATTCTAAATATGTATGATTTTTTTTCTTCTGCTGATGTTTTGAAGAATGTTGGTAACCTATTGACTTCCATTGTATTTTTTGTCTACATGACGGAAGTCAACAGAAACTGTTTGGTTACCAACATATATATTAAGTTCAACATTATACAGGTTTGGAACAACATGAGGGTAAGTAAATGTTTGAAGCAATGTCCAAGCAACCACTCAGTTACCCTAGCAGGGTGAAGGAACTCCGGTCCTGAGAGCCACAGTCCTGCAGAGTTTTGCTCCAACCTTGATAAAACTCACCTGCCTGTATTTTTCCCTTCAGACCTTGATTAGCTTGTTCAGGTGTTTGATTAGGGTTGGAGCTATGCTCTACAGGACTGTGGCTCTCCAGGACCAACGTTCGCCACCCCTGTCCTAGCAACTGTATGAAAATGTGCTAAAAAAAAATCCATTCCGAACACTTTAGCAATAATATATCAGTTGGTGAGTTTTGAGTATAAGCATTAATTATGGAAGATGCATATATTTAGTTTTCTTTTTGCTCTAAATTTGTGTTCTTGACACTTTGAGAAGAGTTCAGATCATGCATGTCGAGATTTTCAGAACAGTTAGTGCCATGAAGAAAACCAGAGAGCACATTTCAGAGATGCTGCCTCTGTGGATTTCAGTGCCCGTGGGAATGGATTGATTCTGGAAAGCAAGTCGAATGTTGCAACAGGCTATGCAAGATTAGAAATATTACACATTAGCATTTTTTTATATGAAATGTGGTCATTTTGGCTTCAAAGAAGAATGCATTCTTGTCTGTGCCTGATAAGGAGTTTCAGATATTCAAGAAAGAAGTTGTATTTTAACAATATACATTTCAAATGGTAAATAGCCCTGTCATGTGCTCAAGGCTGGTTTCTCAGAATTGCACAGAATATTAAAAAAGTGATCAAGAATTTCATAACTTGTATATAAATATATATATATTATCAATGCTTCTTAGTTGACAGGCAATATATTTAACATCTCAGCTCCTAAAGGGCTACAGTCCTGCAAAGTCCTGCTCAAAAACACCTGCCATGTAGCTTTAAGTAATCCTGAAGGCCTTCTGGTTCATGTGCATGTGTTTAGTTCAAGTTGGAGCTAAACTCTGTGAAATCGAGTTTGACACTTTTCAGATTTTTCTTCAAATACCCCGTTAATCTCACATGCAATTGTTAAATAAAGCTGTAATAAATAAAGACCAAATACACAGTGTAGAGTTTAAAGGTGAAGTTAAACTCTTGAATTAGAACAAAAAACATACTCCTTGACTTTCTATGGAATGCAGTAGAATGTGACTGAATATATACTTTCTGATGCCATTCATCATAATTTTTTTACAGTAAAACCCTGTAAAAATGCAACGGTAAAAACCTGTTAATTGGTTAACAGTAGTTTACTTTCTCTATACAGTGAGAAAAGCTGTAATAAACCTAATGAGAATTTCCAAAAATTTACAGTTTTTGGAAGTGAAAATTACAGTGAGAAACTGTACACTGACATATGCATGATTCTCTGTGTGGCACCTCACAACTGATAGTTTTCATTTAAACGATTATGTTTATTCTTAGTTCAATCATGACAACTCTCTGAATAGTTTTAGCTTGTAATTGAATATGGCTCCAGTACCTGTGGCCGTAGTGGCCAAGCCTGGGGTCCGGGCCAAGACCATGGAGGCCACACCGCCATGGTGCCCTGAACTTCCGGCTCCGCCCTGGTCACCTGAGTTGCCGGCTCCGTCCTGGAGGTTTCATACCTGCCTGCACCGTCATCGTCACCCTCCTGTCTAAACTCCAGGGGTGCTTCTCAATATCCCTCCTCGTCTCCTCGCTCCTCCGTCCTCCATCCTATGACCCGGAAAACAATCGAGCTCAGCCATCTTGAAGGACATCTCAATTCTCTAATCGCACCGCGAGGAGGCGAGGAACGAGGAGTGAGGAGGCTTTCCTGAGGAGTTATGAGCGAGGATACACAGGTGCATCCTTTGCGGAAGTCTTTCTCATCGAGTAATCTGACGCACGCATAAATTCTCCTCCCCCTTCTTATCTGTCACAATAATTTAAATGTATGCTTTACTTTTACAGATTAAATAAACTTTATATCTCATATATTTCAACTAGGCATCTTGCTTTATTAACATTTATTATATTTTTTTAAATAACCAAACTTTAACAACATGTGGGTAGATCCCTCGAGCAGCTGATGACACTTTGAAATGACGCTAAAGGGAGCGAGGATTTATCATTTCACTTGATTCAATTCCTCCGTCCTCTCGTCTTTTCCTTGCGTCCTTCCCTCGCATCCTGGAGGGGTGGAGCTAAGACGCGAGGAAAGGAAGCAAGGAAAGGAAACGAGGATGCACAAATAAGAATTGAGAAGCACCCCAGGACAACCGGCCTCCCTCCCTGCTCACTCCATCAACGGCGCAAGGAACGCGCCTAGCGGGAGGGAGGAGTACTGTCACAGTCACCATCTGTCTCACCTTCCCCGAACTCCATTTCCCAGCATTCCTCCTTCTGCTCACCTGCTCACACTCAGCAATCACCCGCACCTGATCATCATCACCTCATCGCCACAGCAGCATAAATGCACACTTCACCCTAGCACATTGTCTGGTCTCGTTAGTATATGGACTCACTTAGGCTATCTGTCAATACTTTCCTTGTTCAGCGTATGCTATTGTCTCCAGAGTCTCCCTGATCCTCCATGTCCCCAGCGTCTCCCTGATTTATCTGTGTCTCCAGTGTCTTCATTCCCCGGACTCCTTCCACACTCCACCATCGCCATCGTATGTGCTCAGCTGCTCACATCTACTATCTCTTCCAACCACCTGCAAAGACAAAAAACTGTCAGTAATCTCTGTCATTATTACATTCCTGCTTTGACTGTCATACTCACGTACCTGTTTGCCATACCGGCCTCGATCAGTAAACTCTCATATTCATTTCTACATCATTGTGAGTCTGTGTTCTGTAACACTTCTAGTCAGGTGGTTCTTCATATTCCTAAAGCTATTAAAATTAAAGGGTGATAAGGCCACCTCTTTGGCTGCTCCACACTTATGGAACCCTCTTCCAATGCACATTAAATCTTCCCCATCTGTGGATGCCTTTAAGTCTAGTTTGAAGTCGTATCTTTTTTTAAAAAAAAATTTTCTTATGGCTTTTAGAACTGATTAGAGTGAACAGGATTTAATTTTGTTTGTGTGACTCTATGTAATTGCTTTTGTTGTATTATGCTGGAAAGCACTTTGGTCAATGGCAGTTGTTTTAAATGTTCCATAGAAATAAAATTAGTATTGTATCTTATATTGGTAAATGAATGTTTATTGCATTAATTTATCAGTTAATGAAATATGTTGTTTAGTGTTAAATTCAATACATAAAACCTAAAATGTTGCTACCTAACCACAGCTGCCTTTTTTATTATTATTATTGTATATTGTTCTTTTTTTTTTTTTTTTTTAACAGTGTGCACAGTTGTTTGCATGTATGAGATCCTCCAGCATGTCCCCATTTTCAAGAGGGCAAATCACTTATAAGCTTTTTGAAAAAAAAAGAAGAAAAAAAAAAGGTTACCACCATTGCAGCAACTCCTGCATCTTACGACCAAATCTGTAAACTGATACAGTGTCTGCGTGGGCATCTAATGTTGAACAGCTATCCCTACTCAATCCCATAACGTCCTGCTGCATCAATACTGAGATAAACCTAGTGATCCTCATCTGACGTGATTTCATAACTCACAGACACACACACACACACACACACGTGCTAAGCTTCACTGATGACAGTTCAAGGGTATGCAGTGGCACGCCTGGCAGAGTGTCCGTGATTTAGGAGATTATTTCACATCCTCTGCCATCCTGAGATGGATGAAGATAAGATGCAAACAGCTGTCAGCCAGACTGTCGTTCATTCAGATTGTGCTGAGAGCTTCATGAACAGTCACTTTCAATCCACTAATCCTGACAGATATCCATTCACCTTGCAGAGCTTATATGCCAGGCAGAGCAGACATGGTTACTAGTTGTACATCTTTGTTTCACCACTGAATATTACCAAAATATGTGCTCATTTAAAAATTAGATGTGTTTTGTGTTGTGAATTATTGGCTCAATTAATACAATAAATAATGTTAATACATTTTAATGTTTGATTTTACATTTTATATTAAGCAGACGCATTTACCACAGCTT
Source organism: Chanodichthys erythropterus (assembly GCF_024489055.1). Classification (NCBI taxonomy): domain Eukaryota; kingdom Metazoa; phylum Chordata; class Actinopteri; order Cypriniformes; family Xenocyprididae; genus Chanodichthys; species Chanodichthys erythropterus. The sequence goes on along the minus strand of NC_090233.1, from coordinate 21,708,216 downwards.
ACAAATAATATACATAGAAAAACATACTTATGTAAATACACACATATATATATATATATATTTATACAAGTGCATATATACCTAATGTGCACCTCTGTAACTAAGTCTTCTCTTACTTTGTTTTAAATTCTTATTTCTGTCTATTCTTGTGTTAAATATGTATGCCAGAACCAGTATTATTTTCAATTTGAATGTATTTTATATATTTTCAATTAAAGTTTTAGTAATTTTGTGTGTTTTTGTCATTTTTATTAGTAATCAACATGGAACATTTCTTTAACTGTAAGTCCTTGTAATGTTTACAAGTTATGTAGGATAAAAGTGTCTGTCAAAATGACTACACTACACTAAAGTCGGAATAATGAGCAGCGATTGAGATTTGGAGGAAAGTAATATGTAGAAACTGAAGAGTGTGATGAGGAGGAGCTTAAAAAGGAGGGCTTCAGAGAGATGTGACTCATGACAGAGAAGCTCTTCTGTGTACTGCAGGGTTTCCAGTGCTATATTTAGCTTTCGTGTTGCCATGTATGTTCTGATATATATGCGGAAACAAGCTAAAATTGTCCCTAAATTTGCTAAAATACAGCCATATCATTTGTCCAGTTTTTTGAGATTTGTGTAAGGGCAGATGACAGGCTTTTTCACTTTCTCATTGTCATTCATACAAGACAAAGACACTTATGTGCTTTATATAATGCTTTATATAAATATTATGCTTATTTGGTAGTAAAACAGCACATTAATAGATTGCAATATCAGATGAACACCATAATGCTTATACTATCCAGGATGATATGCTTAATTTTAAACTATGCATTTTTGCATTACAATTGCATATATTATTTAGTAAATGCATAATACAGAATTTAGCTGTGCTTATATTTCACTTAGAAACATTTGAACAAGATCATCAGTCAGTCCATTTGTAATTGTTTTTCTTTTATTTTTTTTTTTGCCTTATGGGAGTTCATCAATATAAAAATCTATCTTGAGAATACTGAAAATGTGAATTTAAAAGTAAATATACAAAATATAATAATAAATACATCAGCAGATATAAAATTCATATTTGGCAAAAGGGTCAACAAGAAGGGTAAGCTTGCATAGCAAGCTGATTATATGTTATTTCACATTTATTAGGCTTTCATATGGTTAATAAATACAAGAATATACATGTGCAGATCACTACTAGAAAAACTAAACATATCAGATGTAACATAGGCTATATACCAACTAGTACAAAGCACATTAGTGATAAAAGTCATCCTCAAATGCTGATCTTACACACGCTCATCTTCTATGCCTCATAGTTGAGCAGAATTGAACAAATGACATTACACAACATGTCATCTGGGTCTGCAGTTCAACCACTTCATCACAAGTGGTCGCTCTTTTTTTACTGACTCTCCTCTTTCCGTCCCAAATTACATACCATATAGATTACACGCTGTTACTACTATATGCACTATCATGTACTTTGCAATCTAATGTGTGACTGTTATAAGATTATTTTATCATCCAGCAGTCCCTCCCTTACCACTACATAAGGAAAGCTGCACCTAATAAGTGCATGAAGTAAATATGGGTAATGACTCTTCTATGCTATTTTATAGTATGAATAGTTTGTAATTCTAACAAGAAATGTAGTTCTTGATAGTAATTTAATTCTGAGCAGTTGTATCTTTTCTGGATTAATCCCTATTGGATCCAGTCTTGTACCTTATCTTCATGTTACCCTTACGCAATAATATGATGAGTAGTGTGCTCAGAAGTCGAAGGTCTGAATAGGAAAATATTTTAGGAAATTAAGTAATTGATTACCAGTAAGAAATGCATTTGATTTAAGCAATACAGGAAATGATATTAAAGGGTTATGTTCCTATATGTATTGCCATGTAATTATGATCGAGTGTAACTAAAAATACTTAATGTGTCAAACTATATAGAGCCTGTTGCATTTTTATACTAACAATGCAACTGAGTTTACACCTATATACTGCATGTCAGGAATATTTCTAGGTCACAACAAAAAGGCAAGCATGCAAAGAAATGGACAAAATGCCCCTGCATCAAAGAACGACAAAGGAATCACTCCATTTGCTCTCAGACACAGCACTTCATTGACATCTTATTCTTTCTTGGTTTTCCTGAAAAACAGTGAGAGAGATTCCCTTTAATTCATTTTTTTAAATTCTGGATCATATTTGATACGCAAATTTCAAAGGCCTCTAAATTGTCAACATTATCAAAGCTTTGCTGAAAAACAATCTTCTACATGCCTTCTGTCCTTTGATTGATAGTTTATACTTTTTTGGAAGGTAAAAGGCCTTTTAGTAGCCTATAATTCACCTTCAGTTCATAGTACATGTGTTTTTGCTATGAAAACTGCTATTTTTTTTTACTGATTCTACTGATTTTTATAAAATATACTTTATATCATATTTCAAGGTGAACACTTGCTGGACTGAACAAACATTGGTAATCACAAAAGGAAAAAGTTGGCTACATTAATGTGAAAATAAAAGTGAAGCCATACACATAAAAGATAGGTACCTTTTGAGGCAGTACGTTGATTTATTAGTGTCGAATATCTGGTTCGAGTCTTGGCTGACCTAGGAGACCAGTTGCATTGAATTCTCGCGTACTTGAATTCGCTTGGAATCCCAGATGCCTGTAAATCTAGCACAGATTAGAAAATCAATTTATGGATGATTACCTTGCTATGCAGATTTTACAACATATTGTGCTAAACATGTTAGAATGCAGAACGTCACTATGCAGCAACTTCCATTTTTCTTAGTGATATTTAGTGCCAGTTTATCAGGAAGTGACATTCGACTCATTCGATGGAAACAGTGCTTTATTCACAAATGTTTTATGCGATATCCCAAATTTGCGCAAAAAGTTAAATTCGCAACTTTGAATGGAAACACTTCAGGATTTTCAAAGTCGTCATCTGGTTGGTTGAATTCTACAGGATGTCCGGGAGACGTGTGTGTCGCGTTCTTTAACGGTCCACCAGGACATAAATGCCATGATGCCAAACCCCCTTGTGGAAGAAGAATGCCGACGTATTTACAACTGTGACAACGAGATGCACGCCAGTCTGTTATTGTAGGGACATCGACTTTACATTTCCACGCCCCTAAACATGACTCAGAACAAAACGAACTGTGACTGGTTGCGTTTCGTGTCAGTCAAACGTCCTCTTGGGTGGTCCAATTGGCCAATGAAAGCTGCGATTCCAGACCTTCTGGCGTCAGTCTTGAAGGACTGGCTACGCAAGATTATTGAGAGCATTCAAAACTATTCAGATTACATTATTTAGTGGAAATATCATTCCCTCCCTGTAAAATAAATGAGGCATGAACATAATTATGAGAATTTGTCAGTATCTTTCTAAATGCGCGATCTTTTGGGTTAAAAGCCTTAGGGGAAATGGAAAACTTTTTATGCGTTTTGGCCGTTCATTTACACGACAACGACATGCGTTTCGGTGGCCTGAAAACGCAAACTTTTGAAAACGTGTTTCAAATTGCAAGTTTTTGAAACGATACCGTTGTCATCTTCATGTAAACTGCAAAAACATGAAACTGTGAAAACGGTGACGGCATGCATGTGCATTACGTGTTTAGTCTATCCACCTTATTTGTCAAGGCAGAATTAAGGTATTTCTGTGAATTTGCGAAAAAATGTTTCCGTTCTTAGTACATCATTGTTGTGTAAACGTACCCTTAATGAAGCTGTTTAATGTAGCCATGTGATCACAAATAAATTGGAGCAGATGCGATTCAATAGGCCCTATGTGTGCCCTTCTGTGTGAAATAATGATAAATGTATCCAAACGTAGGTTCGGGAGGAGCCTAAACATTCAGTCCTGTCTATTGCTCTTAATCTCCCTCTATGCAGTACTGTTATAGGGGGGTTTAACTCGGAGCTCGAGCCGAGCCTCAGGTTTGTGCCTCCTTCGAGGACAGCAAGCCAAGTTTGTTTTACCATTAACCATTCAGACTGAATGGGCAGGCGAACTTGTGAAATACAAGTTTAAGCTGTTTGATTATAGCCCACGCTCGCACTGACCCGACAGCGAAAATGCGGCAAATAATTTCTGACTGGCATAACTGAACAAATCAAACAAAAGATAAAGGCGGGGCCCCTACTGGACCCATGGGCTACGGCCCAGTCAAGCACAATGGAAGTCAGGCAATGCACATGAGTGTACGCACACAACTTTAAAAGCATATCTGGATCAGAGGTGTAAAATATTTGAGTAAATGTGATTAGTTACTAAATGTACTGAGTATCAAAAATATTAGCAACTTTTACTCTACTTGACTACATTTTTGAATAAATCTATGTACTCTTTAATCCAATACATTTGTAATGAGTAATGCAATTGCGTAATGAATTGCAGGTGTTTCATATATGAGATGAGGACATGGCTGCAGCCGGTGATGAAGCCAAATCAAGCGCGTCCAGTGAAAGTAGGATTAGAATACTTGATTTTACTTAATAATATTTTATTTATCTGTTATATAAAAGAGATCCTTTTAAAGGATATTGGTTTACTTATTCCTTTTTTTGGGCACTGAGACTTGAGTTCTTGTAGATGCTGTTGTCTCGACCCTGATTTATTGCAATTTTGAGGTGATATATTGATTTTAGAAAATAAACATGTGATTGCTCTTTCACAAATCAACTGTTTCTTGTTTTTTGCTGGCATTTATTTTGGGTATTGAGGACTATCTTTCAGCCTACATTCAGTACAAATAAAATACTTGAGTAGGCCTACTGTTTTTACTAATGTCATATATTGGAATTGGTGACATGTAATAGAGTTATTTTTGCTGCTCTTCACACCTCTGATCTGGATATCTGAAACTATATACAGTGATAAAGGGAAAAGAGTCCCCTTTTATATCACTGCTGTGTATAAAAGTGAAGCCATACACATATAAGATAGGTACCTTTTGAGGTGGTACGTAGATTTTGTGATTTAGGAGTCTCGTCTGACCCAGAAGAGTTTTGAGTTCTCTTGTAAATGGTTTTTGCTGCAGATTAGAAAATCAATGGATGGATGATTATCTCGCTATGCAGATTTTACAATGTATTGTGCTAAACATGCTAAAATGCAGAACACCACTGCAGTTTAACATATACTATTATATATAGAAATTACAATCATTTGACAAAATACCTTTTTCGATTTTAAAACTTGGCTCCTCGACTGAATTAATGGTCAATTTTTCTTTTCCTCTTCCTTTTTCAACACACAGGAACATGTTGGGTTCAGCCACTGATTTCAAGCTCCGCCAGTCATTAGTTCCACTCTCTACCCATTGAAATAAGTATTTTTCTACCATGAACTTATTAATTGAACTGGGTTCTGGGTTCTTGACCACCTGTGCATGTGAGAGCCAGCAAATTATAAAATCAGAAACTAGAAAACAAAATCACAAGAAATATTTGACACCATGTCTAACAATATTCTAAAAAGAACTCTGAGAGTGTCTGAGACCTTACCTCAAATTTGACCTTTGTACCATCAGCAACAGGAAAAATTTGATTTTTATCTTTATCCTCAAAACAAAACGCCATGTATTTAATTTCTGCATCATCTTTTCTTTCTTTACATGAAATATCATACACCGTGACTGAAAAAGAAAAGACAAATCATATTTCTAGCATTATATTAAGTATTAAGTCACTATGGAAACATTTTCATTAATTGGCTATAGTAATTTTCACTGAAAACATCAACAAAAAGTATGCTTCACATAATTATTTCAAAGTTCAATTGTGAAAAAAATTAACACTACACTAAAAAATAATCTACACTACTACTAAGTTGATATGCATTGTTTCAAATTCTGTTTTTTTTTTTTGTTCTTTCTTTTTTTTTTTACTGTTTTCTGTTGTTGTTTTTTTTGTCACATTTAGGTACTTGTTTTTATTTCTCATCTAAATATATGTTTGTTTATTGTCACTGATCTTCAGTTCAGATAACCAACTCTTTTATTAATGTCACAGAGATATGAATGCACATGAACTGTTGATTTGTTAACTATTATATGAAGAGGTGTAAAGAGTACCTGAAAACCATACTTGAGTAAAAGTACTGATACCTTACATTGAAAATGACTCCACTACAAGTTACAATTCCAATACAACTTGAGTAAAAGTCTTAAAGTATCTGATTTGAACAGTACTTAAAAGTATTTTACTCATGCTGAATATAGGCTCAGAGATGCACAAGTCCTGAGACATGACAGTGACAATTAGAAACAACTGATTTGTAAGATGAGAAATCAAGTTTATTTTCTAAAATCAAAATTAAACTGAACACCTCAATATTGCAATAAATCAAGGTCGACACAACAACCTTTTAAACATCTACAAAAGTCTCAGTTAAGCTCAAGTGCACAGAAAGGCCATAAGTAAACCAATATCTGTCAGAACGGTCTTGTCGATAAAGCGGATAAATAAAACGATGTTAAGTAAAATTAAATAGTCAAAGTCTACTGTATGTGCTGGTTTGAGCCTCATCACCAGCTGCTGTCATTTCCTCATCTAATAAATCAAACACCTGCGATCAAGTACTCAAGTACACCTCTGATTATATGTTAATAACTTATTAAGGTTATTATTGACCTAAACATTTTTTTAGTTTTACATTTTACATTCAAAAATCAAAATATTACAGTAAAAAAATCCTGAAGTAACTGTGATCACTGTGATAAGATCAAAATTAATCACAGTAATGTCCTGCTCCATTCACATCACAGTCAGTATAACTGATAAACTTTGAATTAGGAATACAGTGTAATTAGTCAACTATCAGGGAACGGTCTCAGAACCTTGGCTAATGTTCTGGCAAGGTTCTTTCAAAGTACCTTAAAAGTTTGTTTTCAATTTAGTGGGAATGCTAGAAAAACATTTAGAACTTAGTTTTTGTTAGCAAGATATATACACTGCTTTTCCGAAAACCGGATAAGCAAAGAATTATATGAAACTCTGAGCGGGAACAGCACAGGTTCAAACCTTTAGGGCTGTCTCCCTGATGATTTTCCAAGACCAGCTGATAGGATGAAGAGGGCTTGCGCTTTGGCTCAACGCGCACACACTTTCCACTTTTCTCTGTCAGTACCGCTGTTCTGATCTCCTCGATTATCATTTTGGAAAGCGTCTTTCACTAATAAAGAAACATTCATAGACAAACAGGTAATATAGACTGCAACATCTGAAGTTACAAAATGTAATAAAGACATTAGTTATGTAGGCTAACTACATTCACTACGCACAACAAAAATTAAACTAGAAATATATTATTATTAGATTTAATAGCCTATATTTTTATATAGCCTATATTTCGTCATAGTACAAATTATTATTTAGCAGAAACAAAATATTTTTTTAAAAAAAAAGCAAAAACTTTTGACAAATAATTTCTCCTCCCTTCTCATATTTTCCCCTTCACCATGTCCCTTTAGTAGCTCCGTAGTAGCCTACTACATAACATACTGAAAAGTATTAACATAAACAAATTTGACTTATGGTCACCTGAAGAATAGATCAAAATCAACAAAAAAGTGCACAAAAACTATTGTTTTCTGAATTACAGAACAGTTTCAAAAATGAACATGCCTGAAGGCAACAAAATAAAGGCTACATAATGTAATTTAGATGCTAGCCAGCAAACTAGCTCGTTAATCTAATTAGCATATTTAATTTCCATTTTGTGCATACAGTGGAAAATGGCATTTTTAAACTTAGAATTATAGTGCTAGTCAAGGTCTTTTTCAAAAGGCATTTAGTGCACTTTTTGGTGAATTAAAAGCAAGCAGTAATGTAACAGAAATTAAAACATTACATGTAAAATAAATGAAAATGTAAAATAAATTGTAAAATAAATTACAAATGTAATTTATTATAAATTACATTTATTTTGAAGAAAATAAAGTCAAATGAAATAAGCAATTAACTCAAGCCAAAACGTTCCACAGTGTCTATTAAGATGTTCTAAAAAAAAAAAAAAAAGGCTATATCAAAATACTGCATTAACATCAAGGGCAACTTGTGATTCTTAAAAAAAAAAAAAAAAAGCAATGCAGAGGGTATTACTTATTTTTCTTCTTTGCGTCGCTTCCTGCCTTGTGCCCCTGATAATTTTCTTTTTTCAAAGATACTTTCAGAGCACATAAAAGGCAAAACTATTTTAACAGCGTGTGCCATACATAATTACAGCGTTATGATGATGTATTATAATTAGAAAGTGTTTAAATTAGTCCAACATGACATGTTATCGAATCTTATGATTTTTCGTTGATGTCAATTTTATTATATTCTAACATTATTTTAACGATGGTCACAAGAGGGCGCTCTCTTTCGAGAAAAAAACTCGTGCTTAGCGCCCTAGAGGCAACTGTTTATTTAGCCTATGCCATGGAGCGGCCCTGTAGCCTACATAGGTCGCATGATCAACACATCAGAGAGCGTCAGAAGATAATAATGACTGAAGGGTGTTTGACTAGGATTTAACATAGCCTGTATAAAACAAATCTATTTATGACAACCTTCTTGTATCTATTTGGCAGAACTCTTTAGGAAAGAGATTTGCTAATGATAAATAATGCATGCATATAGCCTACCTCAGCTGGTTTTCGAATAATTTCTCGTCCTCGCGGTTCTGGTCCAAACGAGCGTCTGCAGATAACCGTGGTGTTGTGAGGATTTATAAGGAAGAACGGCTTTTAAAATTCAGCATGCCCACGTTTGTCAGATCACGCCCCCCTCAACTGGAATCATTACTGCAGGCTATTCTCCGAACGGTTTTGCGTATTTCCAACGCCTTCTAAATCACTACAATAAAGACGACAGAATAAGGGGACTTTGCCTATACCTCCCACGGTATTAGAAAATCTATTTATCAAGCTACAACTTGCCTCGATTGCAGCACCAGTTATGAAATGTACAAAGTATAACGCATGCAGCCCAATTAAATTTATCTATTTCATTGAGGTGACTTAAGTGTTCAGATACTTCAGACTGATTTCCAACCTTGGTTGCATGAAAAAGTATGTTATTTAGTGTAGTTTGTACAGTGCAGGTAATTTGTAACAATAAATAGGAGAGGAGACACAATTATACAGTTTGCATTGTGTAACTTGCATTGCAATTTGTTTATTGCAACTTTAACACGCAAAGAGGACGTTTTTCTTCCTAAAGAGACGATGCTCACATTTAATACTTTACATAATCATAAAAAAGCAGCCTAATCATAATGCCTCGAAATAGCAAAAGTACAAAATAATAATAATATTAATAATAATAGCCTCCAATAAATAAATAAATCTCTTGATGGGACGGAGGATATATATATATATATATATATATATATATATATATATATATATATATATATATATATATATATATATATATATATATATATATATATATATATATATATATCACTTTAGTTTTGGGTCTAATTCTCACTATTAATTAACTATTGACTTTTGCCTCAATAAACTTCTATACTGTTCAGGTATAGGGTAAGATGTAGAATATGGTCACGCATAATAAGGCATTATGTGCTTTATGAGTACTAATAAACAGCTAATATAGTAATATACACGCAACTAGTTATTAACTAAAGCGTTACATTAAATAAAAATGTTTGTGTGTGTTGCACGCGTGGCAGATGAGCACTCCTTATGTGTGTTCTTTTATGGGAAAATGCGTATGCAATTTATTTTATTGGGATCATATTCTGGTCCCATTTACTTGCTGGTATGTAATATGCATCATCATATCTTTTATTTAAAAAAAAAAAAAAAAAAACAGTGTAGTTTGCAGCCAGAAACGGCGACAAACGATCATGACTGCTAGCACAAACTCTGGCAGCTGATACATAAAAATGTATAATAATAATAATAATAATAATAATAATAATAATAATAATAATAATAGCCTACAATTGTGGGAACTTTGCATCATAATTTTAAAATACCACCGCACGCCACTGAGAACATCTCTAACAGCGACAAACTCAGAGAAAGACCGTGTCAGCTGCCAGCCTGCCACCAACTCAGGCAGCTGCCAGAAGAAATCCGGCTGCCGATGCCACCGGAAGTGGCGCTGCGACCTGCCGCGAGCTGGGGCACCAGCCAATAGGGGGGCACCAAGTGATAAAGATAATAACTAGACTTTAAAAAAAAAAAAAAAAAAAGGAAAAATCGTGTTTTGTAGGCTATATATTATTTAGTAAGATACGGATACAAAATTAACAGTTATGATACAATATATAAAGAGAGATAATAATAATATTAATAACCTCCAATAAATCTCTTGGTGGGACGGAGGCAACAGAGTGCGGCGCGGGACAAGATTTGATGGGCGCGGGCGGTGAGACACTAACGTTACTAGTGTGCGGGTTGCGGGACTCCCGCAAAATATAAATATTTGAACTTAAAATATCTAAAAACGAATACATTTTTATTCATAATATTGCAAAAAAAAAAAAAAAAAAAAAAAAAAAAAACTGTATAGCCTACGTCTTATATTTCACAGCAAAGCTAGCGCTGCAGCGCCAAACACAAACACACCAGGCTCGTTTGAGAATCGACTTCTCGCAAAGCGATCGGTGCATGACATCAAAGGTCCGCGAGAACGATCCAAAAGTACAAGGAGTCGTATAGCCTACAAACGCTCCCGCGGACCCGCCGAATCGGTTCGCGCTGCTCCGATGCATCTCGAACAACAATCGTGGATGTTTCACCACTGTTAATGCTCACGGCTTTGCGAACCTCCATCGGCATACAAACACTAGCCGTAATTTGTATAGACGGAGATTACGATCGAGCTGCTATTAGCTCGATTAGCTGCTATTTCAAAAATGGCGGTCACAAGTTTCTTGTTGGTCACGGTATCCCCGCCCCCAGCCCCTGACGCAAAAGGTTCTTACTTCTAGCCCAGCAACGTTTTGGGCTACTTACGAACCACTTTTTCTGGTTCGGAGCTGGTGCTTTGTGTGTCGAAAGACAAAGAACTGATTTGAAACTAGGCTCTGGCTCCGAACCAGCACTCAAACTGCCTTGGTGTAAACGGGGTAATAGGGGTGGCCTGGCAGGGGCCAGCAACCAGTCTGGGGTGGCACAGAAATCTTCATTATTTTAAGAAAAAAAAAAAATGAACTGGACTGTGCCTACAACACAACTGAATACAGTTAATTTGTTCTTAATTGTAATTGAGATAGTTAATTAGATCATGGAAGGCTGGGTGAATTTGACCATTTACTTGTTCAGTCAGCTTGCTCTGGTTCTCAAACCCCCTAATAGCTTGTGCTCCACTGTTGCATCTTAATGGATGAGTGATGCAGATAACTGTAGTTCAAAGATTATTTAACCTTCATTGAATTTATGTAATCAATTAACTTCAATTCTGAGTTTGACTGTTTCAAAAACTAACCGAAAAAGTAAACACTAAATGTTTAACTTTCTATATTGTCAAAATAAATCATTGCAACAGTAGGAAACAGGGAAAAATGTGTTCTCTTTTGAATTCCCAGTACAAATGCACAGTTCTCACATTTATTTATTGTATTAAAAAATACACTCTAAAAATGCTGGGTTAAATATGGACAAAACTAGAGATTGGGTCGTTTTCACCCAGACATTTTTTTTCAACCAAATTTGGAATTATTTTTTTAGCCAGCAATATAGTAAAAGGCATGTTTTTGCTCACCCCCAAATAGGGGCAAATTTGTGGGGTATTTTAAGCTGAAACTTGACCAGACCAGAGACTTATATTACATGTGAAAGAGGGCATAGGTGCCCTTTAACCCAACCTGCTGGGTTTGTTCCCTGATTTAACCCGGCTTGGGTTGTTTTTTTTTTTTAGAGTGTAGGGCAGGCTATCGGCTTGTGCCTTATATTGTGATCTCACATAGCAGAATATTTTAGTCCAGAGACATGTGACGAATATAGCCTATAGGCTATATATATATCAAATAGGGCTACATACATGCACAGTTTTAACACAGTTTTAATCGCCTTTTTGGTTATTTCATGACTTAATTGACGACAGAACTACGACGTTGCATGCTCGTTCTTTTGCGCTTTATTTATAGTGAGTAATATACAGCAGGCCGTATTTGCGCGTGATTGAAAAGTGCGCGGTCTTGCAACCCACCAGTTGAGAAACATTGACGTATAGTTCGCCATTCACTGTTGTTCTGCTGAAGCTCATTCGGCACCTGTACCATTTCTGCGCAATGGAGACGCAACACAATCAGGTGTTTATGTTAGAACACTCTCACCTCTCAAAGTGCCGGAGTTTTTATACAGACAGTGCTGCATAAAAGAGCGGGACTGAATCCTGCGGGCTCGGGACTGAAAAATCCGTCCCATCCGAGGTCTCAACATCGCGGTGCCCCCGCGTTCCCATTTCTCCTCCCCTAGAACGCGATTTAGCCCATGCCCTCGCGGAGGTCTGTGCATGCCACTGCATTGAGGACACCAGGTTTATTCTTGCCTATTTATTGGGAAAAGGCATATAGTGTCCCATCATGCACCGACAACCAAACATTCACAGTGCTAGTCTGGTGGTTGACGATTCTGTAATTTCGGTCAAATGCAGGCAGATTTCATGTAGTCGGGGCGATACGCACGCATACGCCGTATACATACTTTTTGCCCAGGGCTGTTTGCGTATTACGACTTCTAAGAATCAATATTTGCTATACCCACTTGTTTTTTGTTATTGTCCTGTTAGCTTCCCCTTTAACTGTGTGTCCAATGCTGTTGTGTAAACTCGCGATTCTTTGTTGTAATTGGTGCATGAGCACTTCTGTCATTCTACCTTTTCCCGCATCATCGGCTAAAAAAAAACAAGCTGAGGCCGCGGGTTCACACCGCAAGCGTCAGCAGCGCGTGAACTGCAGCTGCAGAGACGCGCGAGTGTTCACACTGGAAGCGTTTGTACAGCGTCACAGCTGCGGCTCGAAGCTGCATATAAAGTGGGCATTTCTTTACAAAGACAGCTATAAATTTGTTTTTTTATAAGTTGGTCATTTATAAACTTGATAGTCTTGAAAGTTTGTTAACATGCAAGGTGTACAAAACTCACATATAAACGTAAAATGAATAAAAATAAATAAATAAAAGCCTCATGTCATCCATTGCTGCACAAATGAGGTAAGCTTTGTGTTTTACATCATCTGCCGCATGAACATGTTTACAACACAGCAAACTCAGCGAAAAAAGCCAGCAAACTGGTTTGATTTGGGTGTGCTAGAGCCTATATTGCTGTCTGTGTAATAGGCCTAACTAAAATAATGTGAATTGCCCTAATGTGGGACATTTTTTGCATATCAGACTTATGTGACATATTGCAATTTGTAGCCAAAACATTAAATTCATACACAATACCATGTTAAAAAACCCAGGATGTCTCCTAATCAAATCAAAAGAGAAAATGGAGATAACACATTCATAAAATAAATTATAGACATATTAGTGCTCTTAGTGCAAGTCGTCTAAAACAATCTGGTGTTTCCTAATGTGGGACAGTTGTATCCCTAATGTGGGACACTGAAAATTCTATGATAAAAGGCCAAAATCTATGATGATGATAATAAGAATAATGATAATAATGATGATAATAATAATAATCATAATAATAAAAGGTCTATGAAAAGGCCAAAGTCTACGATAAAAGGCCAAAATCATTTGATTCATGCAGAATAGTAAAAATCTTCTTAAGTTAGTAATTATCTTGGTTATGGATGGATTGATTGATAATTGAACATCATCAGAAAAATAATACAATATGATAGTTTTGATGCATTTATTGTAAAGACATTAGGCAAATATTTTCAGGCTATGTTATGTTAGGCTATATATAGAAAATAATTAAATGCACAGTCAGAATTCTTTACTGTTCTCTTCAACATATAGCCTAGGCTTATTTGAAAGCAAAAACATAAAATCTTGCAACCTGCAAAAAATAAATTAAAAAAAATCTTGAACAAACTTTAGGCTACATTTAACACTGAGTCAAAATTCATAAAAATGCTGCGAACTGCATATATGTTTATTTGGCCAAATGTTTTCTATTTCACTAAACAACAAACACACACAATCATTCTATTATTGCACAACAACACTGAAACACTGTAAATAACCATTTTTGTCCCACAAACCATGCCCCACCACACATTTTTGACTGACTAAAGTACTGTCCCACATTAGGCAATCATACTGTCCCACTATTTGAAACCACATTTCCTAAAGTGGGACACTAGGAAATTTGATAAAAATATAAAATATATAGTTTACCCATACAATGTTATAGTATTTTTTGATGGACATACATTTCATAAGGAAATTAGGGGCCAAAAGATATCATGTTTTTTTTTTTTTTTTTGTTTAAAATTAATTTATACTCCTTAATGTCAGGTTTGTCAAAACTCTATGTCATTGACCTTTGGGTGGCTTTCACACAAGGTCCTTCCTTTTTGATGATTGCTACAGTATCATATATGACTGGACATTTGAGAGGCTTTGTGATTTTGATCACATGGCACCACAGCTTCAGATAACCATAGTTTCACTAACATTCATGTATTTATGCGGGACCTACAAATACTAAACCTTAGATGTCCCACATTAGGCAGTGTCCCACTCTAGGGCAATTCACCCTATATCCTATTTTCTGGCTAGTTTAGTTTAGTTTTTTATAATACCATACTTTAACCCAAACTGAATAATTAAAAACAAGTTTAAATGAGTAAATCTTCTATGAATATTTTTTTTAATATTCATTTTCTTTCCTGACATACTTCAGTTCTTGTTAAAACACACGAGATATGCTTATTCTGTGCATTTAACCTATTCTAGGTTTTTTGAATGGATTTTTGATAAATCGCCTGAAATAAGGTCTGTGGTTAACAAAGTCTCTAAATACTTTCACGTTTTGATCTATGACATAAAACACACCAGTTATAACCCGCGTGTGATTTTTAAAACTTTTACTGTGTCTTAAAATCGGCGGTTGCTAACAAATTGCTAAAAGGGACTACTTCCTTTGGCGGGGACTTTAGACGTCATCATGACAAACGGGACATTTGGACAGCATTTCTCTTGAAAAAGTGGATAAGTATTCATACACAGCGCAGATCATAATCAGTGAGCATGTTTTTAAATAGAGTTGTTTTCTAAATAAAGTTTGAGGACGCTTGGTGGTGACGACGTTGATCCGTGACCATGATGTAGTCCGTTTATAGTCTACTGTTAGCCTTTTATATCTGACGACTTTATTTAGGCTTCAAAATATATAAATGTTGTGTTAACTTGTAAAGATTATCTTGATAGACAAAATGTGTAAGTGTCATAACCCTTTGTTAAACACAGAGCTTATTTTCTGCGATTTTCCAAAAGTCTATGGGAAAAATGCATAGGCTTTCAGTCGAGGGAACCTGTGCGCCGCTAACTTCCGGGTTGGCCTACAAAAACGCGTCATTCCTGGGGCACTCTATAGTTATTCAGCGCACAAGGTTTATGCGCATGATCAAAGTCTTCTTCGCTGCTTTAAGTGCATTTCTGTGACAGATTTACAGCGCCACATAATGGATTGGCATATGTACTACATCATTTTGAGCCATTTCACTGGTTTCGTCCATTCGTGCTGTTTTGTGGTGTTAGCGCGTCTGACTAGGGTCGACACGTGATGACAACATCGTTTCAGAAAATATACGGATTACCCCTTCCACACGATAATGCAAAGACGACGTTTTCAAATTAATAGCGGTTTCACCGTTCGAAAACGCCGGATCCGTGTGGACGAAACGCCTGTCCGATAAAAAATTTGTGTGGTTTCACAGAAACGCGCCTCCGTGTGGACGGGGCCTAAATTTTCATTCAGCCTTACTACTGTTTTTGTTTGTTTGTGAAACTCATGACCACATTTTTATAATGTTAATAAATTCAATGTTGAATAATTGGCTTCTTTTTAACACCATTTTGAATAAAATGAAACTTTTAATTTCAGATATATCACTTTTCACAGTGAATATAATTCCAAAGCAGCATGTTTAAATAATATTCAAACTGTAAAGCATGATGTCAAAATGTCAACCAATTTTAGAATGCACTGTATTTATTTGGTTTTAATGAAACATGTTAGTGAACAGCAACATAAAACATTTACTGTCGTGTTTTGCGTTTACGTTTTTTGGCGGGCGGGGGGGGGCTTTGGGTAATAGTACACCACTTATTTTTTTAGAACTACATCACTGGGCTGAATCCCATATGGCACACTTATGCACTTTAGGCGTCAGAAGGGTGCTCACGAGCGTCCCCTTTATGGCCGAAATCTGCACTCGATACAAACTTTTGCTGAGCCCGCACTGGTGTGAGCTCCGCTGCATACTTCTTCCCGACAGTCAAAGCGGCGTTATGTCACCAAAGTGCAGAGGAAGATCGTGAGTGTTTAGGGTGCCATTTAGGATTCAGCCAATCAGTACTGTGATTGACATGACCAATAAAATCTTAAGAATTGGCTGCAGGGCGGCATGGGCGTGGCTTCTGATGTCACACTTGGATGAGGGCCGGTGTTCTGAAATATTCGGTGTCTGACCCTGCGTTCCATTCGAAAGGGCTCATCCCTATGCTCTAATCTCTTCAAAGGGTTTACCCTCCGGAGTGATAACTTCAAAGGGATGAAGGGTGTAGGGGTCAAAAAAACTTTTTTTGGAACGCACTTCTGCGTCATCTTAACGAGACAATCAAAGAGGAGTAAATTGTGCCAGCTGCGCCCTTTGATTAACGTTAGTTTATATATTTATTTATTTATTTTTGGTTTATCGCACCATATTTTATATTGTGTCTATGTATTTGAAACATTTGAATGGACTGATAAAGGGAGCTGTAAAGTATTTTTAAGTACAATGCCATTTGACCATAATAATGTACCAAATCTAACTTGTATAAATATTACTGTAGTATAGAAAAATATTATACATACATTTATAGGTAAAATCAAACTTTTTTTTTTCTTTCTTTTTTTTTCTTATTATTGCATGAATAACAATTACAGAACATGAACACAGAAAATACAGGAAAAAAAAAAAAAAAAAAAAAAAAACAGGGTTAAAGATACACAAATGCAAAATACAAACATTGAGTTGAAATAAAACTAGATAGACCAAACAAACAATAAAAGGTTTTGACATTTCACAAAATTTTAAAAGTGTTCAACAAATACATGGTTTTAATAGCTTTTTTGTTTGTACTGTCCTTAATGGAAACCATATAATTTTCTAATTCTTTCAATACCACAGAAAAAAAAGGTTTCTGATTAGTTCACAAAAATAATCAAAAGATTAATAATATATGCTTCCCTTTCCATACATTTTTCATATTGTAAAAAAACAAATATTACATGTTCGTATAACAAAAGAAAATTACATTCCAATTTGTTATTTATAAATTTAGAAACTTCCCACCACAAATTTTTGGGTTTATTGACAGTGCCAGAAAATATGAGGTACAGTTTCTGGTTGCAAAAAACAAAATGAACAATTTACATCTATGTCTTTGTTAAATTTGGATAGAAAATGTTTAGCAGGGTAAAATTTATGCAGTATCTTAAATGAAATTTCCTTGACCTTATTTGTAATAATATATTTATTAGGTAACAACCAAACCTTATTCCAATTAATAGTTTCAATAAACCTTGACCAATAGGAAATGACATGTGGTTTACTGACTAGTTCTTTTAGAAAAAGGGAACGTATAGCCTTATTATTTTTGCTTGTCGAAAAACAAACTTTACCACAAATTGTATCAGCTAGCTGCAATAGAGACACACATTTAGAGTATGAAATACCTCTACATAAAGAGACAACACTCAAAGAGATAGCACCAATTACAGAGGCAAATTCTTTAGGGGAAACAGGGAGGTTGAAGTATGAAAGAAACTCATCATAAGTCATTAAATACCCCTGATAATTCAACAACTGACCAACCACAAGAATGCCCTCATCAAACCAAGTTGTGTTTGTACAAAATATTACAATTATTCCAGATGTAATAATGATGTGGAGAAACATTATGCTTGTAAATTAATTTCCAAGCCAAAAGTGCTTGCCTGTGAAAAGCTGACAGTTTAACTGGAAGTTTCTCGTTTCTGTAATCACACATAAGCAAAAATGAAAGGCCACCAAGTTTGTCAAAAACTGATTTAGAAATCATGTTCCACACAGAATCAGTGTTTTTTAAATTTTAAAAGTGTTATTTAAGGTAGAAAAATCTAAATAATCAAGCCCTCCATCTTTATAAGAATTAACAATTACAGATTTTCTAATATAGTGTATACGGTTTTTCCACAAAAAATTCAGCATAATTCGATCAATTATCTTATTAATTTTATTATCTGAGTGTATTGAGGAAGCTATATAAGTAAGCCTAGAAATACCTTCCGCTTTAGCCAGCAGAACACGACCTTTGAGAGACAAGTCCCTCTGCAACCTATTAAATCTATTCTTTACTTTTTTAATCACCGGGTCGAAATTTTGTGAAATTCTCTCTTGCTCATTTTTAGTAATAACCATTCCTAAATAAGTAGGAGAATCCTTTACAGGGATATTACATATATTTCTGTAATGGCAACTTTTTCAAGCAAATAGTTCACATTTTTGTAAATTAAGGCAAAGACCTGAGGTACTGGAAAAAACTTCAATAATCTTGACAGCTGACTGAATTTGATCAACATTTTTCAGGAAAAGAGCTGTGTCATCAGCCAACTGACTTATCAGGACACTTCTCTCTTCAAATTGACTTCTTTTTAAATTGGATGATTTAATAAAGTGACAAAACATCTGAGCAACAATGAGCAAGAGGTAAACAGAAACTGGGCAGCCTTGCCTAACTCCTCTTTCCAAATCAAATCTTTGAGTAGTGCCATTATTTAGTTTCACAAAACTATTTCCTCCTGCATAAAGAATTATGGCATTACAGAAATAAGCCCCAAATCCAAAGTTTTCTAAACAGTAGAAAATAAAAGGATGTTCAACAGAATCAAAGGCTTTGAAAAAGTATAAAGCTATCATCATTTATAAGGTCAGAATAATCAATAAGATCAAAAATAAGTCTAATATTGTTACATATATGACAGTTTCTCATAAACCCAGATTGATTTTCATCAATAATAGAATCTAATACTAATTTGAATATTTGGGCAAATACCTGCGCAAATATTTTATAGTCATTATTTAACAGACTAATGGGTCTCCAATTATCAATAAGCAACAAATCTTTCTTGGGCTTAGGAATCAAACAAATTATACTTTGCGTCATAGTTGTAGGAAGCTGTGAGTACTGTAAGCTTTCAGAGTATACTTCAAAAAGAAACGGGGCAAGAATCTCAGAAAACTGCTTATAGAACTCTGTAGTAATTCCATCATTACCGGGTGTTTTATTACATTTTAAATGTTCAATAGCTTGCTTAATTTCCGTAATAGTTATTGGAAAATCACATAACTTTTGGTCCTCCTCAGTAATTGTTTTAACATTCTTAAGCTGTTTACAAAAAGAAGTCATATCATGCTCACTGAATTTAGAAGTATATAATTTAGAGTAATAATCATAGTAAAACCTAGAAATTGTGTCAACATTATCTGTAATAGATCCATTAATATTCATTTTAGAAACAGAATTTAGTTTAGCTCTCGACTTTTCAAGATTAAAAAAAAGCAGACATCTGCTCTCCATGCTCTAACCATTTTTGCCTTGAACGTATAAAAGCACCTTGTGCTCGCATTTTGTATATATTATCAAGCTCATTTTGCAGCTCTGTTAGACGCAATCTCTGTCCTTCTACCAGGTCCCCCACAGAAATGTTAGAAATAGCTAAGATTTCACTAACAACTTTCTCTTCCATAAGACGTTGTGATTTAACTAATGTGCTACTAAACTTCCTCAAATATTTTCCAATTTCAAATTTTAATAATTCCCAATTATGACAAAACAACCCTTCCTTTTTAGCTTTAATCCAATAATAATTAATGAATTTTCCCAATTCCTGTCTAGCACTTAATTTAAGCAAAGAACTATTCATTTTCCAGTATGAATTATACTTGTTACAATTTGTGTTTGGTGAAATATTAATTGTAATTAATATGGCCTTATGGTCAGTTAATGGTGTTGGCAAAACATTAACCAAAATATTGTTCCCATCAAAATGGTTAGAGACAAGCCAAAAATAAATCCTAGAATATCTACTGCCATCCTTGTTACTCCAAGTATACACAATATCATCTACATTTTTCTCTCTCCATATATCAATCAGATGAAATCTGTCCATAAACAGTTTCAAATTAGTATTTAAATTTGAAGGTCGTCTTGGAGGCCACCTATCTATTGACTCATTGAAATCACCCCCTATAATTAAATAAGAATCAGGAAATTTGGATAACCAATGTGTAAGTCTTTCCTCCAACAAACATAATAACTGATCATTATCAGATTTACAATTATATCCATAGATATTTACAATAAAAATTACACTAAAACATTTTATAATTAAGCATATAAAGTGGCCATTTTCATCACTGTCCGCATGCAAAACCTCACCTCTATAGTTATTCTTCAGGCAAGAAACCCCTGCTGAGTGTTCGGTTCCATGAGACAGCCAAATATCACTACCCCATTGTGATCTCCAAAAATTAACATCAGAAGCAATAGAGTGAGATTCTTGAAAAAATACAAAGTCATTATTAAACCTTTTAGTAAACAAAAACAAAGCCTTACGCTTAACGTTTTCTCTTAAACCCCTGGCATTCAAAGATATAATGGAAAATGACATAAACAACAAAGTTAACTCTGAAACAACAAAACCTCTTATAACAGTCAGTATATTAAAATAAAGTTGGCAAAAAGGTCAACCACATAATGTAGCACCATAAAGACTTGTATTTTGTGCAAATAAGCATCTCTTTAATAAAAAATAAAAAATAAAAAAATCTCTCGCTTCATCCGTTGAAACAGTAACTGTCCAAAAAGTGCAGATATGCATACAAGATCACGCAAACACGCGTCTTATGTCTTCAACTCTTCAACAGAAGTCAAAATGTCTTCAACAGCATTAGTTCCCAACTCAGTCAACCGTGAGGATAATTTCACCTTGCCCTTGTACAAAGGCTCTGCCTCCAACAAAGTAAGCAGTTCCCTTTCGATATTTCACTCGTACTGCGTATGGGGGAAAAGTCTCCCTTTTTCCCCGCTACTGAAGCCTTTTCAATAACGCAGTGTAACTGCACCGTCATTGGTTCACTCATAGACAAGTTGTTGAACCAATGGCGGCACGGCTCAGCTGCACGGCCTATGAGAAGAGAGCGCGCGAACATTCCCACCAAAAGGGGCGGGGTAATGTGCTATATAAGCGAGCGTTTCGCCATAGGCCATCAGTCCTTTCTCCTTCAGCGACGACTGAAACTTCTCTTCGCTGATCCTCGCAGAAGCCTGCTCGCCGAGATAGAAGCTCGCCGCCTTTGAAGAAGCTCTGCCGCCATCGAAGAGGCCCCGCAGCGGACCCAGCTGACTCGCCGGTTCCTCGCAGCGCCCGCGCCCTCGCCGACTGCCGCCTCCCGCAAACCGGCCGCTTCCCAGCGTGTCTCCTGCCGCCATCCGGCCAGTGGTTTTCACCGCTACGAGCTCGGCCCTCGCCGTTAAAGAGCCTCCCAATCGCCGTTTTCATGGCGCTACAGGCATTTTTCAATGCCTCACCACTGTGCTACGTGCAGAGCCCCCCTGCACAAAGATGACGGACACGGGGAGTGCGTTGGATGTCTGGGCGTTGCCCACGCAGATGACGCGCTTGCCGGCGGCTCATGCCCACACTGTGAGTGCATGAGTTTATCGTCTCTGCGCTCGCGGGCCGCCTTCTTCTCCAAGAGCGACCCCCCTGTTCATGCCCTCTCGTCTCCCGCGCCTGCCAGGAAAAGACCGCGGGGCAGAACAGTTCAGCGCATGGAGACGGGCGAGCACACGTCGGCCCAACGCCCGCGTGCCTCGCCCTCTCCCCACAGAGAGCAGACCCCCGTCTCATTCTCCCGCCCAGACCAGCGTCCCTCGGTAGATGCGAGCGACCTCTTCTCCTTCGGTGGATCGGATGAGGAGCCGCTCTTCGACTCCTTATCCATGGCAGCCTCTGAACATGAAGCGTGGGCTGGTGAGCCGGACGACCCTGCCCCCCTGCCTTCATTGGAGCCCATTGACCACGGCACTGGCATGGACGCCGAGTTATTCCGCGGGCTTGGAGATCAGCACTCCGCCCCGTTCTTCACAAAGTCCACGAGGAGCTGACAAAGTCGTGGTCCCCTTACTCTGCCCGCCTACACACGACCCACCGCTTGGCCCTCACCGCCGTGGACGGCGCAGAGGGAAAAGGGTACGAACAACTGCCGCCCCTGGACGAAGCAGTGGCCGCTCATCTCTGCCCTCCCGCGGCCGTGGGATGGAAAGCCAAGAGAGCCCTCCCGTCCAAACTCTGCAGGACCACCTCCGCCCTAGCAGGAAGAGCCTACACCAAGCGGGCCAGGCCGCCTCAGCACTTCACTCTATGGCCATCTTTCAGGTTTTTCAAGCCAAACTCCTCCGCTCTCTGGACGAGGCCGGTATTGATGCGCCTGCCTTTAAGGACCTCCGCAGCGCTACTGACTTAACCCTGCGGGCCACGAAGGCCACGGCCCAGGCCATTGGCAGGTCAATGGCCAGCCTTGTTGTGCTGGAGCGCCAACTGTGGCTGAATCTGACGGAGATCAAGGAGCAGGACAACACGGCCTTCTTGGATGCCCCCGTGTCCCCGTCAGGACTCTTTGGACCCGCGGTGGAGGGTTTCACAGAATGCTTTACTGCGGCACAGAAGTCCTCTCAGGCTATGAGACACTTTTTGCCAAAACGTTCTAGCTCCGCGTCTGCCTCTAGCCGCCCCCGGCCTGCGCCGGCTCAGCAGACCAAGCCCGCCCCTTCTGCTGCCCAAGAAGCAACGCCAGCACTCGCGCTCTTCTAAGCGCTCCTCCTTCCCCAGGCGCCAGGGACCCCGGCCCAGGATTGTGCTGGACCCTGTGACTCTTAAGTCATCCTAGTCTTAGAAGGAAGAGGATTGGGGCAGGTCCCGCCGCGGCCGGACCCCCCCAAAAACGCTCCCGTGCAAACTCCCCTCCACCTCGTTTATATCTGGGCGCGGGAGAAACACAACCTGCTGTAATAGGGCCCACATGTGCTGCGCCCTCCCCAACCGCTGTTTTCACGGCGACCCATTTTTAAAATATTTCACAAAAGAGCAAATTTCCTCTTCCACCCAATACGGTGCTCGACCCCCTTCTAAGCGGGCCGTCATCCGATATTATTCTCCCTCTCGCCACCCGGGCCGAGGCCATCCCCGGCGTGTCAGAGTGGATTCTGAAGGTCATAAGCCAGGGCTACTCGCTCCAATTTGCCAGAAGACCTTCACGGTTTGGCGGGGTCATTCAGACTTCGGTACAAGTGGACGGCGCACATGTCCTCTGATCCGAGGTTTTAACCCTGTTGAGAAAGGGGGCTATAGAAATAGTTCCCTTCCCAGAGAGCGAGTCGGGCTTCTACAGCTGCTACTTCTTGGTGCCGAAGAAAGACGGCGGTTTCAGACCCATTCTGGACCTCAGGTTACTGAACCTTTCCCTCATGAAGCGAAAGTTCAAAGTCCTGACGCTGAAGCAGATCCTCGCGCAGAGGACTGGTTTTGTTCACTGGATCTGAAGGATGCTCACCCAGCCAAGAGCTCGCTGCTTCCCACTCAACGTATCCCGTTCCTGGGCGCAGTTTTTGACTCTGTCCGTATGATGGCAGTAGTCTCACCAGAGCACGCTCTGGCCATTCAGCAGCTTGCGGCCTCCGTCAGGAACAAAGCCTAGGGCTCATGGCTTCCGCCTCTCCAGTTCTTCAGCTTGGCCTACTTCGCATGCGGCCTCTGCAGTACTACGCTTGGCGCCACGGTCGCCTGCGCCTCAAGGTCAATCAGGCCTGTCAGGCAGTACCCTTTCAGGCGGTATCACGAAGAATGGTACTTTCGACAGACGCATCCAACTCGGGTTGGGGCGCTCTGTGCGAGGGCAGTCCGGCCTTCGGCTCGTGGACACACGAGGAAAGCCACCTACATATCAACTGCCTTGAAATGCTGGCAGTGGCACGAGCCCTCCATGCCTTTCGGGCTCATCTGATGGATCGCCACGTCTTAGTCCAGTCGGACAGTATGACAGTGGTCTCCTATATAAATCGCCAGGGAGGTCTTTCGTCCAGCCGCTTATGCGCTCTGGTGAAAAGCCTTCTGGAATGGGCATTCCCAATGGTTCGGTCGCTCAGAGCGACTCATCTACCCGGAAAGAATAATCTGGGAGCAGATATGCTGTCTCTGAACAACGTTCCCTCAAATGGGTGGATACTCCACCCCCAGACGGTTCTCACTATTTAGGAGCTCTTCGGGAGAGCGGAGGTGGACCTCTTCGCCTCAGAAGACAACTCTCATTGCCCAACCTATTATTCGAAGGAGGACGATGCGTTGGCCCACACGTGGCCCAATACCCTTCTTTATGCCTTTCCTCCGATCGCCCTGATCCCTCAGGTTATCAGGCGAATCAAAGAGGACGAGCACAGAGTTCTGCTAGTGGCCCCACTCTGGAGGAGCCAGATTTGGACCTCGGAGCTGTTTCGGCTTTCCACAAAAGCCCCATGGCCAATCCCCCTGAGACAGGACCTCCTCTCTCAGGCGAACAGAACAATCTGGCACCCGCAGCCGGAGCTTTGGGCTCTACATCTGTGGATTCTCGACGGGAATCATCTGGATACCATTTCACAGGCGAGAGCCCCATCTACAAGACGCCTCTACGCCCAGAAGAGGTCGGTCTTTGTTATCTGTTGTTCCGATGTTCCACACGCAACATCGACCCGGAAGGATGTGATGTTTCTTCCATCCTGACTTTCCTCCAGGAGCGTTTAGAGTTGGGACGAGCCATTGCAGCGTTTCACTTGCCGATTGCTGGACAATCAGTAGGGCGGAACGATTTGGTCATTAAGTTCCAGAGGGGCTCTAGGCAATTGCATTGTAGCAAATTAGCGCAAAATAAATATGAATAATTAATCATAACTAGTTATAATTAATTATTAATATTTTAATCAGTCAATAAAATTAACTTAATGTAATAAAATTAATATTACAATCAATTAACCTGTTGTTCAATGAACACACAGTGTTAATTGTTTATTAACTAAGAAATGTTCATTTCCAGGTTATGGGAAATAACAATCTTATTCTACTAAAAGCCTGTAGTCAGGACCGACATGAATAGGGACTCCCGTACATGAGCGCAAAACACGGACAACCTTACGTGTGACATGAACAAGACTTTATTAACTAGACTAAACACTTAAACTACTCTAACATTCACACACATACATGCATACAGTTTACCAAGAGAGAGAGAGAAAGCAGAGTACAGGAAGCAAGAAGTTACAGCATTGTTGGACATTCAGCAGATCAACAGCCTTGAGCAAACCATCAGTTTAGTTTTAACAGGCCCTTCTTTAAAAGGGGTAAGGATACTCAATGTATCCGATAATGAGACTAAGTTTGATACTTGCATGTCTCTCCAAGTTGAATTAAAACTGTCCTGATGCAATTTGTGGAGGCTCCTGTTGAATCTTTGCTGATATTTTCTTGACGAAAGAGAACCGGCTGGATTCAGAGGATCTTTGGTGAATGGAAGGTCTAGGCCGAGGCCTGGCACAAGCTTGGGGTTCCTTAGAAGCTTCTAGCTTCTTAAAGCATCATCTTGACGTCAGCATTCATCAGTAAAAAAAAGGAAGAAGAGGAGGAAGAGCAGGAAGCGAGAGGTTTTATCTTGTGATCCATGAATATAAGGGGTGGAGACATCACACCCTCTTAAGGTGTCTGAGCCAATAAGGAGTTGCCTCCTCGGAGGGAAGTTTTACGAGTCTTTGTTCTGTAGCAAGATATTAGCATAAGACACTGGATTGGATGTTTGAGAGAAGAACCCTCTAGATTCTTATAATACTAATGTGTCACAGAGTTAGTAACATGTAACATAAATTACCAAATAGGAAATGAAAGTTGGAGTCCGTAGATACCAAGCATGCTGCCAGTGTGATCTCAGTTAACTATACATTTGCAACTATGGAACATTAATACCAAAATAGTTCAAAAGAGAGAATTAATACATAGAATAAAGCCTATAAAAGGAAAGTCATGAGATGGGAAACTTGGATACATGTTTATACATTTCCCAAGTGGTTATATAGAGAATACGTAGGATTAAGAGAGTTTATTTGTCCTTCTCAGGAAGGATGAGTCACTAGTCTCTACAGCATTCTTATGGATCATAAAAGTACCATATAACTGTAACAGGACACCTAGTTGTGCCTGTGTGCTAGCTACACTTGGGATGTTGGTTGCAGTTTTAGGGGGATGAGTTCAGAGAACTTTGATAGTGAGAGTGAGTTTATGGGTAATTCATTGAATACCATGAATAATTGTGTGGCTGATTGGTCCAGACGCTACATCCCCCCCTTTCGATCGTTGTTGTTCTTTCTATGGACAACAGCGAACGACGTTGAAGGTGTAGAGAGATCAGACACACCACTGGCACACAAGACTGGAAGGCTGTGATGGGCTCTGGTTGTATGTGTCTCTTGGAGTGGTGGTCGTTCCATTGCGGTTGATGTAGACAGTAGACAAGCTCAGGTCTCTGAGCTGGTGTTGTGTGAGTGGTCAGAAGCTTCTACTTCTGAGTACTCCTCAGGTAAGAACTGTTCAAGGAGCTATCTTACTAGCGTTAGAAGCTCCTGCAGGTCCGATGCAGGCGTGTCCAGTCGTCCTTGTGCTGCCTGCTGTTGGAGATCCTGCTGTGTCTGCAGGAAGAGGATGCTCCCATCCCTGGCTTCTCCCTGTGGTAGGTCTGGTACCTGGGTCTGTCTGAATTAATCCTTCTCCTTCTGCAGCTGCAGAGGATTTCAGGAAAATAGCTGATAAGGTGTCAAGCAGAAGGCTTTGGCCTCCCCCTCTGTACCTCTGTGCTTGGCTGGGGGAGGTTCTTCTGCTGACTCCATGCGGTGAAGTGAGACGTTTCTCCTGCAGTGGTTCTGTTTGCTGCTGGTAAGAGAGTCTCAGTTCTCTTTTCTTCTGTGTCTCTATTCTGTCAGGTCCTTGTGTCTGTCCCGAGCCTCCATCTCTAGCTGGTCTATGTGGCTTTTAGCATGCATCAGCTCCTTGTGAGTCTCTGTGATCTGGAGTTTGAGGTTGTCCACCTCCTGTTTCAAAACAGCGAGGATGTGGGCCAAGAAAAAGTTGACTTCAGTCAGATCATTGTGATCACACCTCTGGTTTGAGTCATCTGCCTTTACTTCTCTTCCATCTTTGTCCAGTTGCTTTTGGCTCTGGTGCCATAATTGCTCAGCAGCACTGGTTAGGAGGGTGTTCCTCACGACACATAGCCAGTCCTTTTGGTCTGCCATCTGGGCAGTTAGGCTGAGCATCTGCAACATTTAGGCACGCTTGTGGTGAGAGTAAGGGCAAGAGACTACTGCAAGATCAAACAGAATTTAGGGCTAAAGGCACAGTGAGCAGCCAGGTGTATAAAATACAGCTAGCTTTAATAAATGACTTAAGATGGTTCTTGTGGTCAGATTATTTCTTAGTATTTCTTACTGATGGCTCACAACAGGCTTGACCTCCGAACAAATGGAAAAGAGAAAGAGAGAGGAAGAGGAGAGCTTTCCTATTAGATTGTGCTTATTAGTGGTGCTCAAAATTATGCCATAGCAATCATTCGGATTCCTTTGTAACTGGCTCATAAAATTGAAGCAACTGTTGTAAATAAACAAAATCAAGAAGGAGAGTATGTCTAGTTGCTTGTGGTTATATTGGGAAATTAAACCACACAAGACTAAACAGGAAAATGTAAATAAATCACATAGATGAAAGAAATACTAGTAAAAACAAATAGCTGACTGCTATTATAATTAAAATCAATAAAATATTTAAAGAAGTGATTAAAACAGCAGAATGACCTGGTATTGGGAATAGTCAATAGCACTAGTGATTAACAATTAGATTAGCTTTGGAAATCACTCTATAGTTGGTCACAGCTGCAGCGTGTTCAGGACCACACCATGTGTGTGTCCCTCCCAGAAGTTTAGTCAACGTGTTATTGAAATATCTCAATAAATCCTAGAATTCTTCTTTAGTTAAACAGTTTACATGCAATTAAATTTAGATTTAATCACCCTAGTAACTGCAGATTTAGCTGAACAGTGTTCAGGGAGAAATGCACCTAAGTGCAGATGAAATTAGCTGAGAAGAATTAAAGGTAAGGAAAGAAAGAAATCAGAAAACCAGGAATGTGGTTAAGGGAAATTGGTTTAGATCAGTTCACACTGCATACACACAAGCTATAGTTAAAGGCTTCACGTAAATGATGCTAACCACTAACTGTAGAAGCTATTAGTTAGCTTAGCCTGAGGTGCAGGGCTGCTAGGTGAGGTTAGCTTAGCCACCTAGCCTGGTTTGTTTACAATATGGCATCACAGGGTGATGAGTTAGCACTTCCTGTGACAAGTCGTTGTCATGGGAACCAATGCACATTTGGGCAATTCAAACAGTTTATTGAGACTGTCTGCTCATTTCAAACAAGTTACGTATAGAGTTAAAATGTGACGCTTATACTTTCAGATTTTCAAAAACTTGATATTACATTCAGTAAAATGCAAATATGTTTTGGCATTTGCAAATTTTACTCATGTAAACTCTTCTCTCTACTTTAAACAACGTCTTGTACTTGTTAAAAGGGTAATTACACAGTTTGCTGTAAGTCAAAGCTTGTTTAAGCATATATAGTTAAGTCCGTCTTGTGCATGAATACTGATATTCCTTTCAGCGAGTGAAACACAGTTTTGGTCAAAAGGTAGCTATGCTTGTAGGTGCAGGCAAAGTTTAGATGAATGACATCAATCTTAACTATAACAGGGGAGCATTACCCAAATCTACATTTATATAACACTGTACTGAGATTCATTCATCAGAAACAGGTTAAGCAATACTGCAATTGGTATTTCTCCAACCAAAGCAGAATAATCAATTCTGGTACAGTTTACATGCCGCTGAGCTGAGATTCCTTCGTCAACACAGGCTTACGCTCTAATACTGAGATTAGGATTTCTTCGCTAAAATCAGATTAACTTTACACTGATACCATTTGAACATATGCTAAAATGTGTCAAGAGTAGACTCTTTCAGTTACAGTAGAGATGTCAATTCAAGCCATCACTTTATCAGCATCTAACAAGCCAGCAATTAGTGACCAAAATGCGCATCGTCTGACATATTCTGACTGGAATTATCAAATGCACACTTTTAAATTGACAGTGGTTTAAGCTCATAACCTTTGTTTATTTATGCCTGCATTCTCCACCATTTGTAGCAAATTAGCGCAAAATAAATATGAATAATTAATCATAACTAGTTATAATTAATTATTAATATTTTAATCAGTCAATAAAATTAACTTAATGTAATAAAATTAATATTACAATCAATTAACCTGTTGTTCAATGAACACACAGTGTTAATTGTTTATTAACTAAGAAATGTTCATTTCCAGGTTATGGGAAAT
The DNA here is from genome assembly GCF_024489055.1 of Chanodichthys erythropterus. Lineage (NCBI taxonomy): Eukaryota > Metazoa > Chordata > Actinopteri > Cypriniformes > Xenocyprididae > Chanodichthys > Chanodichthys erythropterus. Next base: position 21,678,494 of record NC_090233.1, on the reverse strand, counting down.
AACAATCTTATTCTACTAAAAGCCTGTAGTCAGGACCGACATGAATAGGGACTCCCGTACATGAGCGCAAAACACGGACAACCTTACGTGTGACATGAACAAGACTTTATTAACTAGACTAAACACTTAAACTACTCTAACATTCACACACATACATGCATACAGTTTACCAAGAGAGAGAGAGAAAGCAGAGTACAGGAAGCAAGAAGTTACAGCATTGTTGGACATTCAGCAGATCAACAGCCTTGAGCAAACCATCAGTTTAGTTTTAACAGGCCCTTCTTTAAAAGGGGTAAGGATACTCAATGTATCCGATAATGAGACTAAGTTTGATACTTGCATGTCTCTCCAAGTTGAATTAAAACTGTCCTGATGCAATTTGTGGAGGCTCCTGTTGAATCTTTGCTGATATTTTCTTGACGAAAGAGAACCGGCTGGATTCAGAGGATCTTTGGTGAATGGAAGGTCTAGGCCGAGGCCTGGCACAAGCTTGGGGTTCCTTAGAAGCTTCTAGCTTCTTAAAGCATCATCTTGACGTCAGCATTCATCAGTAAAAAAAAGGAAGAAGAGGAGGAAGAGCAGGAAGCGAGAGGTTTTATCTTGTGATCCATGAATATAAGGGGTGGAGACATCACACCCTCTTAAGGTGTCTGAGCCAATAAGGAGTTGCCTCCTCGGAGGGAAGTTTTACGAGTCTTTGTTCTGTAGCAAGATATTAGCATAAGACACTGGATTGGATGTTTGAGAGAAGAACCCTCTAGATTCTTATAATACTAATGTGTCACAGAGTTAGTAACATGTAACATAAATTACCAAATAGGAAATGAAAGTTGGAGTCCGTAGATACCAAGCATGCTGCCAGTGTGATCTCAGTTAACTATACATTTGCAACTATGGAACATTAATACCAAAATAGTTCAAAAGAGAGAATTAATACATAGAATAAAGCCTATAAAAGGAAAGTCATGAGATGGGAAACTTGGATACATGTTTATACATTTCCCAAGTGGTTATATAGAGAATACGTAGGATTAAGAGAGTTTATTTGTCCTTCTCAGGAAGGATGAGTCACTAGTCTCTACAGCATTCTTATGGATCATAAAAGTACCATATAACTGTAACAGGACACCTAGTTGTGCCTGTGTGCTAGCTACACTTGGGATGTTGGTTGCAGTTTTAGGGGGATGAGTTCAGAGAACTTTGATAGTGAGAGTGAGTTTATGGGTAATTCATTGAATACCATGAATAATTGTGTGGCTGATTGGTCCAGACGCTACAGCATCCTCCTCGTCCCCTCACCTTTCCCCCCTGGGACCTCTCCGTGGTCCTCAGAGCTCTTAAAGGTCCTCCTTTTGAGCCACTGCGTCTAGCGGGCCTCAGACCCTAAAGCGAGTTGGCGATCTTCAGGAACTCTCGGTGAGCCCTGCATACCTTGATTTCGGTCCAAACGACTCCATGGTCGTTTTGAAACCAAAAATTGGCTACGTTCCCAAAGTGCTCTCAACGCCGTTCAGAGCACAAGTGATTTCACTCTCTGCGCTTCCCCGTTCATCGGACGAGCCAGAGCTGGAAACTCTATGCCCCCTAAGGGCTTTACGCGTCTACATTGAGCGATCACAGCCTTTCCAGCAGTCTGATCAGCTATTCGTTTGTTTCGGCGGTCGCACCAAAGGGTCCCCGGTCTCGAAACAACATCTATCACGATGGATCGTTGACGCTATAGCTCTTTCATACTCCTCTGTGGGCGCTACTTGCCCCATCGGAGTTAGGGCCCATTCCACTAGAGGCATGGCTTCGTCGTGGGCCTGGTCCAGTGGAGTCTCAATCAAAGACATTTGTGAAGCGGCCGGCTGGTCTTCGCCGTCCACCTTTGTCAGATTCTACCAGTTGGACGTTCCGACCTTACATGCTCGGGTCCTTTCAGTGTAAATTTGCGGCCCTCTAGGTGTTCCGCTTTTTGCACAAACCCAGGAGCTCTCTCCTTTGTAGTGTAACAGGGTAATGGCGGCTTCGGCCTTCACTTGTCCTTGGTCCCCCCCGAATGGCGTCCGGTCAAGTTCTGTCGTTCCCCAGCCGTGGCACGACGCAGTTGAATTCGTTCCCCCATACGCAGTACGAGTGAAATATCGAAAGGGAACGTACTCGGTTACTAACGTAACCTCGGTTCCCTGATATATGGAACGAGTACTGCGTTACTTGCCGTGCCACGAGGCTGCGGCTTAGGTCATCGCTTCAGTCGATATGGCCTGATGGCCTATGGCGAAACGCTCGCTTATATAGCACATTACCCCGCCCCTTTTGGCGGGAATGTTCGTGCGCTCTCTTCTCATAGGCCGCGCAGCTGAGCCGCGCTGCCATTGGTTCAACAACTTGTCTATGAGTGAACCAATGACGGTGCAGTTACACTGCGTTATTGAAAAGGCTTCAGTAGCGGGAAAAAGGGAGACTTTTCCCCCATACGCAGTACGAGTGAAATATCTCAGGGAACCGAGGTTACGTTAGTAACAGAGTACGTTTTCCCAGCCGCTCGAGCTTTTTGAACTTCCGGCCACAACTTAATCCTTCTCTCGCAATCTCCTTTGGAAAAGTCCTCTCTGAACTGAAAACCCTTGTCCCGCAAATACGAGGAGTTTTTGGTAGCCTTCCAAACTTGCAAAAAACAAAATGAACAATTTACATCTATGTCTTTGTTAAATTTGGATAGAAAATGTTTAGCAGGGTAAAATTTATGCAGTATTGTTGGGGATAAACAGTTTAGGACCCTTGAAACCAGATATGTTGAATAAAGACCCGGAGTCAAAGTTTAAAAAAATAATAAATTGAAGAAAAATTTAATGAAGAATAGTTTGCAGTTTCATCAGCAGAAGCCAGCTTCAAGTATCACAAAGAGTTTGTAGGCCGCTCTGCGTACATTCATATTTCCACAACAATTATACTCTAACAGAGTCCACTAACTACGTCATTACTTCAGGTTGGATGATTCTGATTGGCTAAGGAAAATAGACAAGGTTAGAAATTTTCCACACGTGGACAGATAGTAAGAAGCATATCTCCCTTCGTCACGGTGATGACGAGGGGGACCCTAGATTTAGGTACCGGATGTCCTTTTGGGGTCATGATGTGGCGTCTGCTGGTCTCGAGCAGAATGCCAGTTGTCCAGTACAAAGGGACCTGCACAAAACACTTAGCGCACATACACAGATACACATGATTCACAGCTTCTTCAAGGCTGAAGTTGATCTGAGCTCTGCTCTGAGCAGGAAACTTTCCCCAAAACATACTGATAACATGTTCTTTTCTCTCAGTGAGATGTACAGAGGAAAATAGATCCTTTAACATACATTGAAGAAGTCATTCAAATAATTTAACAGAAATATAAATGTTGATTTATAACTTAAAAGATATATATTGAAGCGGCAGTGAATTCCAGAATCCACCCCTTCAGTCCCCCCTTAAAAGGCCAATATGAAGTCTTAAACATCACATCTGGTCTTAACAATTTAGGCCGCTTCAAAATTTAACATTGCTCACCCATGCTCCCCTGGCATGTTACAATTATAAAATAGACAATAGGTTTTCCCTTGAAGGGCTTAACTAGTACAGAATATTCTACAGAGCACATAGTGCATTGACCTTCAGTCCTTACACATAGTCATCTGTACATCACTCTTTGTGATTTGGTTTATCATCAAATTCCATGACTACAAAACAAATACATATTTATTCTCTGGAAGCCAGGCTAAATGAGCAAGCACTGTTACTGCATTCCTGGCATGGGCCAGACCCTCAGTCACTACTCAGATACTAAATACAGACATTGCCTGTAATTATAAACACCAGGAAATATACACTGGTTTTTAGAAAAAATATATAATTTCCAATTCATTATATATTACAAGGTGATGGATCGTAAATCCACTTCTTTCACTATACCCTTATAGATCATTTTTAAGATTAAAAACAAAATTGTGGTCTAATTCAAAATAAACAACAACAAATAAATAAATAACTAAGACCCATCATAATCCAAGTATTTTAAGTTTCTTAAATCATTGTTCAGTTTACAGTCTATAGACATAGCATGTACCACCTTAATTGTAGAACATCTTTTAAATCTCTTTTTTAAACACCTTAATAGAAATAAAAGAAAACAAATTTACATGACCATAACCATTTCAATTATCCTTTCCAATAAAACATACAATTGTCACTTTTACTTAATAATCCCTTTGTTAAGATTTCTTTTCACAACAGATCCATTATAGCCCACAAAAAAAATAAACATTTCATTAAAAACTTTTCATCAAAATGACATAATCATCAAAACATATAAATTTAGTTAGAGTAACCATTTCTTTGTCTTGACTTATATCTTTATCATGACATTCACTGTTAGTAATACTCAATATCTAATTATTACTAATCTGAAACTCAATTTTCACAACATTTCACAGTAATGAGACTGTCAAAAGTACAGCATTCAAAACAATTTAATAATAATTAAGACTTCCTTTAAAGTCAGTTTTAAACTCAAGTTTCTTGTCAATTATGACTGCATACGCTGACCAAAATCTTAATGACCAAAATCTTAACCCTGTTCTTTGGCAGGGATCTTTTTCATCTCATTAATCTTGCCACTGCACCAAAATTGTCAAACAAAAACACAAACGGACAGATTTTCTTCCATAACACGTATAATATACAAATTATATTATACAAATGTTGTACTATAAGACAGTATCAATTTCTTTAAAGCTGTTTTTGAAACAGTTTAACTTTCCTTTTTTTTTCTTTTTTTCATCACAATAATTCCAACTGCTTATAATTTTTTCACTCTATCCCATCAAATTGTTAGTCTGCAGATCTAAAAATATATTATCGCTACTGTCTCGGTCCCACTTATCTCTATTGTTTTGCATAAACCAAATTATTGTTTTTCTCAAATCCCTAGGTTGCACAAACAGCCTTATAGCTTCTTTCACCTTCAACCCCTATTACATAAATTATATTTCTCTAGGCATCCCATGTCATGCATCCATTTAATGGATGAAAAATAAAACTTTTATCAGTTATATTCCCTCCTCCTTTGTTTGCCCACCGGCCTTCCATAAATTTGAGGGGTTTCTCTGGATAATTTACTAGTGACTTAGCCAATGTGTCACTTTGTCTCTGCCGTCAAATCTTATAACATTTACGTTTATCATTCTGTTTAAACAAAGAAGACAGTGTTTAAATTTAGACCCTCAGTTGAATTTAGACAAGGGTTTTTAACCCATGAATGGCAATCTTTAATTCCATAATTCCAATTTATATAAATGTTCTTAAAAATACTAATCCAGAGAATAATTAAAATCAGCATCATACATGACAAAAGTCATAATTATCATTAGCAGACAGAGCTGGATATCCAATCCACTTAAAGCTCGTCCCATGTTCTGTATCGTCTTTTCATAAGATTCAATCCGAAATATCGGCTTGTCAAAATATGTCATTTCACTTAACCCATCTGTAATGATAAAACACTCATTACAGAGGTTAATGACATATACACACTGAGGACAGATTATTTCCCCAAACTAACACATACAAAACATAACGTTCATTCTACCACACACACACACTCACACTAGACACATGAATATGGACCTGCTCATTGTCACTGTTTGCTTTTGGATTTAAATCTAAAAAACACAATTTCCCATTTTCCTGTATAGGTTTTACTCTTATGCAGTCTCAATTTATGTCTCTTCACTATAATTTGTTTTCAGAAAAGTCAGCTGGGTTGTTTTGGTTCTAATCTCATTGCTTTGTTTAAGCTTTAGCAGGCTGATAACAGACAGACAGAGTATCCTTTCCTCCGCCCCAACAGTCTCTCTCTTACTGCACTAATAATCTTTTCGACAGAATCAGTCTGTAACTTAGACAGAATTTAAAATTAAATTATTATATGGAAACCTTGGTCATTCACAAAGGTTAAAAATTTACTTTTTTTTTTTTTTTTTTTTTTTTTTAACTTCCAAATAAAAGCCATTATCACCATCTAAAAGGTTATGCTAGTAGCCATTTTTGAGGTTATCTTTAGTTTAAATGCTGAATGCACTTATCTGTCTCTTGACTCTTCAAAATCAGTCTTTATCTTTAACCACCACCATGTCTACGAATTATTCTCTGCCATGTCCAATGACCTGCAGGAGTAAAAACTATAATACAGACACATTAGTTCAAAATCAACACAGTCTCGTGGATTTAGGGATTCACAGTACTGTTGAATCTAAAACTTCTATACAGTTCTTGCCAACAGGGCAACCAACATCATGTTAATTTTACTCTGGTCTCCCCAGAAATTACGGACAATCACCTCATGGTCTCAGTCGGCTCTTGAAAGCTCCTTCCCATCAGCTCTTTATCAATAATCTTCTCCTCAGGGTCTTGTCCCCTGACATAGTTGCATCAAGTTGTGGGCTTGTCACAATGAAAAACAAGCCATCTCAGGAACGCGGTTTCTGGTGAGTGGTATAGAGGAACATTTTTGGGGCGGACTGCTGTACCTCTGACAGCTCCCCCCTTAATAATGCTGCTGGCCTCACAGACATCCGCTCAACTCTCATACCCATCTCACATAAACACCTCCCATCAGGGTAAGTGCCCAGTGGCGGCGGCAACCCCCTGCCTTAGGTTGTCCTCTGTCTGGCCAAAAAGGATCTTACCCGTCTTTGAGAAATCACCTCGTGCACACTGGTTACCGCTCTTTCCCATTCCAGATCTTTGACAGTTTTCTTCACCAGAATCAGGTGTTTTCTGGAGCTTAGGGAAGTTGCATTCAAGAGCCACCAGAGCCATTGGACTGCCTAATAGTGTTAAAACATGGAGACAGGTTAATGACAGCACTATTTAATCACTAAAATCATTAGACTGTGCATTCTCTCAGCAGCAACATATTAGTGCTGAGATTATACTCAGTGAATTTAATTCTCACTGTCCATTCAGTGTAGTCACATCTGTCACATCTGTAACCGGAGCCATCGGCCCTGCACATGGTGGTGACAAAGATCAGACAAAAAAGTTACTGGTCATACATGAAATTCATCAAAATGGTCACTTCTATCATTCAAGGTCGGTAATACCATTTTAGAGACCTCTTTATACTCATTGAGTTTTCCTTTGACAAATTTAACAACAAATTTAACAACTTAACCTCTTAACCTCTTTATGGCAATCATTTCTTTTCACATCTCTGTGTCCATGATTTTCAACTGAGACACTGTGCTTCACTATAAATAGCTTGTTATCACTTATGACACAAGCTCAGATAGCAGCTTTTAGCTGACTTTGAGTGAGAGAGAGACTGAGGATTTCAGGACTGGTACACTGTCTTTTTATAACTTTTAACATCAAACTTTATCTACTGTCTTTTGACTCTGGCCTAGCTTAAGACTTTGCCAGAAATGACATTCATTTCCAAATAAACAACTGTTTATATTTGTCTTTTACTCACACATCATGGAGATTAGAGGTTACAAATTTCCAGTCAGGTTGAGTCTTTGTTACAACTGGCAGTCTCATTTTTGCCATTTAAACCTTCTGTCACTTTGACCATCAAAAATCAAACATTTAGAACTTAGCGTCATTTAGTTATTCACATTCACAGTAGTGATGTGCTCATCACAAGAAAACATACTTGAGACTGTTCAAATATTTTTCCATAAATTGAAACTTTCAGAACATCCAATCATCCCTATTTTCATCCTCTACTTACTTTTTATATATTTCTGTAAATCACATTTAGAAAATCAGATTTGTTTTCAGTAATTTTACATTAACCTGTTTTTGTCTATTTAATATAAAACTTATTATTATAGATTTCCCTTCAAAAGAAATTCCTTTTGACCTTATTGTTATCTCTTGTTCTTTCTCAGTTTCACAAGCTCTCAGACAGAGTGGAAGTCTCTTTTTTGTTTCTTTCTTTCTTTTGTTTACAAAATTTGTGGCTATGGCCAAGTTTCCCACACTTGTGGCATTTTAACGGATGTTTACGGCATGAACGAGCCAAATGCCCTTTCCTACCACACTGGTAACATTCTATGTTATTTTGTAGATTTGTTTTAGCTTCAACCACAGCAGCAGATACTTCACCTATATTTTGATCCTTATTAGCTTGTAAACGGCTCCAGCATACAGCACACCATTGAACCAGGCATTCCCAGTTTGGAATGTGAACAGAGCCACTGATAAGCAGTTCTCTATATACTTTGGACAATCCGCCTGTGGCAGATTCAATCACAATAGCCGAATCATAATCTTCATCATTATCATTGGCAGCACAGTAATTTTCATAAGCTGCTCGGAAACGCTCAACATATTCTAAAGGGCTTTCACCAGGTTTTTGTTTGACTTGCGTTACACTTGTCCAGGGAAAGGATGCACGACCCAAAATTTATTTTACTTGTCTTTTATAGTCACTGTAAGCCATGCAATATTGTCCCCAAGTTACTGGGGCCCTAGGGCCAAATTCAATTCCCTGAACTTTACTTAATTTACTCGAGGGAACCAGACTTTCTACCAGAACCTGTACATCAGCTATGCCCAAATTTTGTTGCCTAGCAACTGCTTCTATTTTATCCCACAAGACTTTGTTTGGGTGAAACAATTTAAAAGGTTCCAATCCTGCAAGCAAACTGTTTTTCTCAGAGGCTGAGAGTCTAGTCCACTCTCCAAGCTCAAAAGCGGCTCCCACCTCTGTGTTTCTCTCAACATTGTCAGAACGTCTGACTGGAGCAGCTGAGACAGTCCCCCTGGAAGTGACCATTTTCAGTTCCATGGGGGTCAGACGGAGATTTCTGACTTCAGGACCTGTGTTAGGTTTTGCTTGCATGGTAGGAAGCTCTGGGGTTTCTGCATAAGTGTGAAGGGTATTTGCAGCAGCAACATTCAATAAACTGCACATCTCACTGTAAGGGCGATCAGTCTGGTTCTCAGTCTGTGGGGTGGTGCCTGAAGTGGCAGCTGCCTGAACAGTCTGAGAAGAGAGCTCGGAAGCGGAGAGAGCAGAAACACTCTGCAATAATTTACAGCTCATGGCTCTATCTGCTTTTTCACAAACTACTTCAAGTCCTTTACTCCAACTACTCAGATCAAACCCTACATCAATTCCTGTGATTTCACATATTTTATCACGTTGGGCAGTCAGACTGTACCATCCCTCAGTTACGTCTGGGATTTTCTTTTCAGGAGTTAAAGGTACACCACCCATTTTACAAATCCAAGAATAAGCACAAACAGCAAGAAATTTAAATCTTTCAGGCTCTTTCTTGGTCTGTAGCCAGTCAAGTTGTTGAACAACATTCCAATCAGAATCAAAGCCCTGACTAACCATTTTCTTGATTAGCTCTGCATATTTCTTTGAATTGAGAGCCTCAAAGCAAAGCTGCTTACAGCGTTTACTCCCTTCTGTGTCATCTGTATCAGGACTGATCAAGTTACTCCATTTGTCAGCCATATCTTAGTAAAAGTTAATACTCACCTGAACAGATGGAGGCGGCGATCTTTAAACAACACAGCTTTGGCTTCTGCTTGATGAAACTGCAAAGTATACTCCAAAATCACAGTTACATATACTGGTCCAATCCAATTAGTGTCACAATTTTATTGTTGTCGGGATCGTTCCTGATGCATCCGTGACCAACCAACCCTATCCCTATCTTTATTTTGTCGTATTTAACTAAAAGCTTATATTCCTGACTACCTGAATCACTAAGCTCGGGGCGCCCCTGTCTGGAATTGGAGTCAGAGAGCTTTGGTTCGTGAGACACACTAGTAGTAACTTCTTTACAACCCCTTAATGGAGTGTAGTATCCCCACACTGTCTGCCTCTTATGGCTTCCAGTGTCTTTATCAACCCTTTAATAGAGTACAGTATCCCAGCTTACTAGTGTCTTTCCTACCCCTCAATGGGGTGGGGTATCCACCACACTGTCTGCCTCTGATGGCTTTCAGTGCTTTCCAACTCCTTAATGGAGTGTAGTTATCACCAACCGTCTGCCTCTGATGGCTTTCGGTAATACACCAGCCTGTATTCAAGGACCTGGTGTCCTGCACTCACGTCTGAGTGCGTAAACCCACCGTCTCACTTCCCAATCCTCTCAACTCTTTCAACCAGACAGCCCTAACCGATAAATAAATAAATCTTCCTACCTTGTTTGTTGGTTAGTCAGGGATGTCACCAAAGAATGAATGCTCGCAATTCCTCCACCATAAACTAATAAATTGAAGAAAAATTTAATGAAGAATAGTTTGCAGTTTCATCAGCAGAAGCCAGCTTCAAGTCAAGTCAAGTCAAATTTATTTATATAGCGCTTTTACAATTGGTAATTGTTTCAAAGCAGCTTTACATATTAGAAGCACAGAAAAAAAGGGAAGTGGTTAAAACTGTACAAACAAGCGTGGTAATATGTAACATATACAAGATGGTGCTACATTAAGCCAATGTCGGCTGACTTCCAGGGGTGGAAAAAACCCCCTAGGAGAAAAACCCAGCGTGCTAGCACTGGGAAAAAAGTCCTAGGAGGGAAAAAACCCCTTGGAAGATATATATATGTAAATGTATATGGAGATCAAAATCTGAATTGTACATTTTTATTTTAGAGATTAAAAATCTATTATATATAAATATACGTAAGCGGATACGGGGATCCTGGGCTACGTTGTAGTCAGGTCCAGACGCAGGTTCTCCATCTGACCTGGATACGGCCTGGATCCAGCACCCGGCAAACCTCAGGATAAGCAGAGAGACAGATATTAGCGTAGATGCCATTCTTGTTCTGATGTACAGGTATATCTAGTGTTATAGGAAATGTTCTCGGTTCCGGCCGACCTAATTATTGCAGCGTAACAATCCTTTAACGGATTTGAAAAATGTTAATGTATTGATAATGTGTTATGTGTATGCAAGAGCAAAGAGATGTGTTTTTAGTCTAGATTTAAACTGACAGAGTGTGTCTGCTTCCCGAACAATGCTAGGAAGATTGTTCCAGAGTTTAGGTGCTAAATAGGAAAATGATCTGCCGCCTTCAGTTGATTTTGATATTCTGGGTATTATCAACTGGCCTAAATTCTGAGATCGCAATAAACGTGAAGGACTATAATGCATTAAGAGCTCACTTAGGTACTGGGGAGCTAAACCATTTAGAGCTTTATAAGTAAGTAGCAAGTCTCACAAAGAGTTTGTAGGCCGCTCTGCGTACATTCATATTTCCACAACAATTATACTCTAACAGAGTCCACTAACTGCGTCATTACTTCAGGTTGGATGATTCTGATTGGCTAAGGAAAATAGACAAGGTTAGAAATTTTCCACACGTGGACAGATAGTAAGAAGCATATCTCCCTTCGTCACGGTGATGACGAGGGGGACCCTAGATTTAGGTACCGGATGTCCTTTTGGGGTCATGATGTGGCGTCTGCTGGTCTCGAGCAGAATGCCAGTTGTCCAGTACAAAGGGACCTGCACAAAACACTTAGCGCACATACACAGATACACATGATTCACAGCTTCTTCAAGGCTGAAGTTGATCTGAGCTCTGCTCTGAGCAGGAAACTTTCCCCAAAACATACTGATAACATGTTCTTTTCTCTCAGTGAGATGTACAGAGGAAAATAGATCCTTTAACATACATTGAAGAAGTCATTCAAATAATTTAACAGAAATATAAATGTTGATTTATAACTTAAAAGATATATATTGAAGCGGCAGTGGATTCCAGAATCCACCCCTTCAGTATCTTAAATGAAATTTCCTTGACCTTATTTGTAATAATATATTTATTAGGTAACAACCAAACCTTATTCCAATTAATAGTTTCAATAAACCTTGACCAATAGGAAATGACATGTGGTTTACTGACTAGTTCTTTTAGAAAAAGGGAACGTATAGCCTTATTATTTTTGCCTGTCGAAAAACAAACTTTACCACAAATTGTATCAGCTAGCTGCAATAGAGACACACATTTAGAGTATGAAATACCTCTACATAAAGAGACAACACTCAAAGAGATAGCACCAATTACAGAGGCAAATTCTTTAGGGGAAACAGGGAGGTTGAAGTATGAAAGAAACTCATCATAAGTCATTAAATACCCCTGATAATTCAACAACTGACCAACCACAAGAATGCCCTCATCAAACCAAGTTGTGTTTGTACAAAATATTACAATTATTCCAGATGTAATAATGATGTGGAGAAACATTATGCTTGTAAATTAATTTCCAAGCCAAAAGTGCTTGCCTGTGAAAAGCTGACAGTTTAACTGGAAGTTTCTCGTTTCTGTAATCACACATAAGCAAAAATGAAAGGCCACCAAGTTTGTCAAAAACTGATTTAGAAATCATGTTCCACACAGAATCAGTGTTTTTTAAATTTTAAAAGTGTTATTTAAGGTAGAAAAATCTAAATAATCAAGCCCTCCATCTTTATAAGAATTAACAATTACAGATTTTCTAATATAGTGTATACGGTTTTTCCACAAAAAATTCAGCATAATTCGATCAATTATCTTATTAATTTTATTATCTGAGTGTATTGAGGAAGCTATATAAGTAAGCCTAGAAATACCTTCCGCTTTAGCCAGCAGAACACGACCTTTGAGAGACAAGTCCCTCTGCAACCTATTAAATCTATTCTTTACTTTTTTAATCACCGGGTCGAAATTTTGTGAAATTCTCTCTTGCTCATTTTTAGTAATAACCATTCCTAAATAAGTTGGAGAATCCTTTACAGGGATATTACATATATTTCTGTAATGGCAACTTTTTCAAGCAAATAGTTCACATTTTTGACATTTTGTCATCTTGACAGCTGACTGAATTTGATCAACATTTTTCAGGAAAAGAGCTGTGTCATCAGCCAACTGACTTATCAGGACACTTCTCTCTTCAAATTGACTTCTTTTTAAATTGGATGATTTAATAAAGTGACAAAACATCTGAGCAACAATGAGCAAGAGGTAAACAGAAACTGGGCAGCCTTGCCTAACTCCTCTTTCCAAATCAAATCTTTGAGTAGTGCCATTATTTAGTTTCACAAAACTATTTCCTCCTGCATAAAGAATTATGGCATTACAGAAATAAGCCCCAAATCCAAAGTTTTCTAAACAGTAGAAAATAAAAGGATGTTCAACAGAATCAAAGGCTTTGAAAAGTATAAAGCTATCATCATTTATAAGGTCAGAATAATCAATAAGATCAAAAATAAGTCTAATATTGTTACATATATGACAGTTTCTCATAAACCCAGATTGATTTTCATCAATAATAGAATCTAATACTAATTTGAATATTTGGGCAAATACCTGAGCAAATATTTTATAGTCATTATTTAACAGACTAATGGGTCTCCAATTATCAATAAGCAACAAATCTTTCTTGGGCTTAGGAATCAAACAAATTATACTTTGCGTCATAGTTGTAGGAAGCTGTGAGTACTGTAAGCTTTCAGAGTATACTTCAAAAAGAAACGGGGCAAGAATCTCAGAAAACTGCTTATAGAACTCTGTAGTAATTCCATCATTACCGGGTGATTTATTACATTTTAAATGTTCAATAGCTTGCTTAATTTCCGTAATAGTTGGAAAATCACATAACTTTTGGTCCTCCTCTGTAATTGTTTTAACATTCTTAAGCTGATTACAAAAAGAAGTCATATCCTGCTCACTGAATTTAGAAGTATATCATTTAGAGTAATAATCATAGCAAAACCTAGAAATTGTGTCAACATTATCTGTAATAGATCCATTAATATTCGTTTTAGAAACAGAATTTAGTTTAGCTCTCGACTTTTCTAGATTAAAAAAATAAGCAGACATCTGTTCTCCATGCTCTAACCATTTTTGCCTTGACCGTATAAAAGCACCTTGTGCTCGCATTTTGTACATATTATCAAGCTCATTTTGCAGCTCTGTTAGACGCAATCTCTGTCCTTCTACCAGGTCCACCACGGAAATGTTAGAAATAGCTAAAATTTCACTAACAACTTTCTCTTCCATAAGACATTGTGATTTAACTAATGTGCTACTAAACTTAGTCAAATATTTTCCAATTTCAAATTTTAATAATTCCCAATTATGACAAAACAACCCTTCCTTTTTAATCCAATAATAATGAGTTTTCCCAATTCCCATCTAACTGCACTTAATTTACGCAAAGAATTATTAATTTTCCAGTATGAATTATACTTGTTACAATTTGTGTTTGGTGAAATATTAATTGTAATTACTATGGCCTTATGGTCAGTTAATGGTGTTGGCAAAACATTAACCAAAATATTGTTCCCATCAAAATGGTTAGAGACAAGCCAAAAATAAATCCTAGAACATCAACTGCCATCCTTGTTACTCCAAGTATACACAATATCATCTACATTTTTCTCTCTCCATATATCAATCAGATGAAATCTGTCCATAAACAGTTTCAAATTAGTATTTAAATTTGAAGGTCGTCTTGGAGGCCACCTATCTATTGACTCATTGAAATCACCCCCTATAATTAAATAAGAATCAGGAAATTTGGATAACCAATTTGTAAGTGTCAGGGATCTGTGAGGGAGGACTCAAACGCAGGATGAGTTTTACAGGTTTATTGACAGACTTGGAATATAGAGGGTGAGGAGGGGAACACAGCCCTAACGGTAGGAAGGGGGTGAAACACAAAGACGAGCACGCTGAGCCACTGAGAACAGCCCAGGTAGTAAGCAGGCCAGTGAACATTGGCAGGTGCACAGTATGAGGCCCAAAGGAGTAGCGGGAGCCGGACAGGATCAACCAGCATAAGTAGCTTAAACCATCAGATACGATCAGGCACTGAACCAGTCTGGCTGCTTGGCGGAGAGATATAGCAGCCACAGGGATCCTCAGTGTGTGTTTGACAGGATAGGGGGAGACCAGAGACACTACCAGGGCTAGACAAGACAGGTGGTTAGATGGTCTGAAACAAGAAAGACAACGATGACAAAATGGATAAGAGAATCTTCTACACAAAACGCTATGAGCTCAGGTGAACAAAAGACTAGATTACAGGCACGAAGTTTAACGAACTGGCAAAGACATGAGGGAAAGAGTGCACAATATAAAGGAGGCAAAGAACACGAGGAACAGGTGACAACACTTAAACTAACGAGGACTCTACAAGTAAGGGAGCAGGGAACAGGTGAGAACACTAATAACAAACAAGGACTGGACAATGACTAGACCAAAGGGCGTGGTAACAAACAAGGAGGAGGGAACAGAGGAGCGCATGGCAGACACAAACACAGACAAAGCCATGTGCTCAAACACAACATAAACAAAGACAAAACAGACAAGGCTGTCAGGGCAGAACCCTGACAGTAAGTCTTTCCTCCAACAAACATAATAACTGATCATTATCAGATTTACAATTATATCCATAGATATTAACTACAATAAAAATTACACTAAAACATTTTATAATTAAGCATATAAAGTGGCCATTTTCATATAGTTATTCTTCAGGCAAGAAACCCCTGCTGAGTGTTCGGTTCCATGAGACAGCCAAATATCACTACCCCATTGTGATCTCCAAAAATTAACATCAGTAGCAATAGAGTGAGATTCTTGAAAAAATACAAAGTAATTATTAAACCTTTTAGTAAACAAAAACAAAGCCTTAACGTTTTCTCCTAAACCCCTGGCATTCAAAGATATAATGGAAAATGACATAAACAACAAAGTTAACTCTGAAACAACAAAACAACTTGTAACCTCTTATAACAGTCAGTATATTAAAATAAAGTTGGCAAAAAGGTCAACCACATAATGTAGCACCATAAAGACTTGTATTTTGTGCAAATAAGCATCTCTTCAATAAAAAAAAATAAAAAATCTCTCGCTTCATCTGTTGAAACAGTAACTGTCCAAAAGTGCAGATGTGCATACAAGATCACGCAAACACGCGTCTTATGTCTTCAACTCTTCAACAGAAGTCAAAATGTCTTCAACAGCATTAGTTCCCAACTCAGTCAACCGTGAGGATAATTTCACCTTGCCCTTGTACAAAGGCTCTGCCTACAACAAAGTAAGCAGTTTTCCCAGCTGCTCGAGCTTTTTGAAATTCCGGCCACAACTTCATCCTTCTCTCGCAATCTCCTTTGGAAAAGTCCTCTCTGAACTGAAAACCCTTGTCCCGCAAATACGAGGAGTTTTTGGTAGCCTTCCAAACTGCATCTCTGTAGGAGCGCGTGGAAAACTGTAGTATGGTTGCTCTAGGCCTACAGCTGCTCTGTTGCGCACTCCCGAGGCGGTGAACAACATCAATGGCATCTGGAAGCTTATCACTTTCGCTGGGAAGAACAGCTTGACAAATCTTGATGACTTCTAGACGAATATTTTCATCAGCTGCCTCTGGAATGCCTATGATCTTCAGATTGCGTCGTCTCATGTAGGTTTCTAGATCATCCATTCTTCTCTCCATTTTGTTTACCGGCTTTTCAATTTGATCCACGCGCCGCTCTAAGCACACCACCTTTGCTGTTACAGTCTTTAAATCAGATGACACAGCATCCACTTTTTCTCTCAGGTCGGAGATCTTTCGCTCTATCGCGTCAGTTAATCAGTTGCGTTATATTCGCCAGTTGAGAGGAAATATCAACACTCGTATTATCACTGGCCTTTTTTTTTAGCAGCTGGTGGCTTGTTTGGAGTAGCAGGCAGAGCTGGGAACTCCTCTTCTGCCAGGCTAAATGAATCCTCTTCGCTCATGCTGACAACAAAATCATGCCCGTTGCTAACCACTGAGGATGTGCTTGTGCTAGCAGCACTTGCATTACCTTTTTCTTTTTCAGACCACGTTGAGAGCCCTCTTTTACAAACCATGGTGAGGCAAAAAGAATTTGTCAAAGACGCAACAGGCTGTTACAACTCAATAAAGAACCAGAAGATCTAATTACTGCTTATAAGCAACATTTATAGGACAACTTGGTGCAAGCACTCAAAATTGCGACCGTTCAGGCTGCCATCTTGGTCACGCCCCCAGGTAAAATCAAACTCCGAGCCTCCTGTACCCATACTGTGACATCAAACAACTTCCCTGTGCAAAGGATTATGGGGGCCCCAAGTGTCCATCAGTTGTACGTTTCGAAATCCTTAATTCCGAACAGCCCTTTGAAATGTCCAGTTTTGAGCACTTCGGTTTGGACCGACCCTTCAGTATGGCGGCCATGATTGTTTTCACTCCGAAGTGCCCTTCGGAGGGCGAGATATATCCCGTTTGGAATGCACCGTGAGAATTTCGGTGACACTGGGCGAAGCTTACATGAATATTCACGAGTTTCCTGTTTTGTGTTAAAGCGATTCTGAAATGTTAGTTCACGCTCTTCGGCTTACATTAAAGGTAATTAGCCTATGTTTCAGCATTAAACAAAGTCAAGGTTATATTCTAACTGTTATTGATGCACAATCTTTTATATATATATACAGTATATTGTGTTATGTCGTGTCATGTGTGAACACAGCCAATGATTCGCCTGAGGTGTTCTTAGGATTCTCTAAACGAGCCAATAGCATTTTAAGAAGCCTATTTTTGTTGTTTCTGTTTTACCTTGAGTCTTTAAAGCATATAGTTTTAAAAGTTTTCCGAAATGTATGGGAGCATAATAATATTAATTGTAAACTCCTGTGGTGAAGGCAGCAGTAAACTTTCCTAGTTTGCAGAAGTACCTCTAATCTAGGTAGACTTGAATTTGTTATATGTAATATGTATCCAAAATTGCACACATGCATGAAAACATGTTAATGTACTTTAAATATAGTTTAATGATTATCCAAATAGGCCATGATGAATTATGCATGTGATAACTAATGTCTATAGCTAAAATAACCTTGATTCGTTCCCAAAGATGATGATTTTTGCCAATAAATATCCCTGTACACCACACAAAGCAGACACTTTACTTTGTTTTGAACATGACAGTGTATTAAAAATTGTAATAATACAGGTTTGTTGTAATGTCATTTTATTATATATTTTAGATTGAATGTGTCAGTAGCAAAGACTGGTATCACTGGGATTGCATGAGCAGACCAAACTTTCATTTGTCTGGGATCACAAGACCCTGTGTAAAGTGTGTTAATGTGTGTTTAAATACAAGTGTTTTTTCTAATTATATGTCATATATGTCATGACTTCTCCTTATTTGTGAATAAAATTTTAACACAGAATCAGTTGCTCTTTTTTATTCAAAATGAAACTACTCTCATTATTTACTTTCATCTTTGATATTACAGTAATGCAAATTACTACATGCAAAATACAATACTTACTACAATACTTCATATAATACGTATTTTAGCCGCTAAATAAACATAATTAAAATTTAAAAATGTTAATTGTTATGGAAAGCTTGTAGAACTAAAACATTTCATTCTGAATTTACTGCAAGTTTGCTCATTTCACAACTTAGTTTCATATCACCACTGTGTTAAATTGAATCCTGATTCTCAGTGCATCATGTTTTTTCACATTAAAATGTTTTGTCAATGAAATGCATCATTTTTTGGGAAAAAAAGATTGAGAATGTTTCCTAATATGAAAAAAAAAAAAAAACCTTCACTTTAGGATTTAATAAAATCTCTGAATTTTTTTTAAAAACTGAGCAAGCAATTAAGAAATGACAGAACAATCACAGCATTGTGTATATATGTCTGATTATCCATATAACAATAATATTCCTCATACTTTTGCCAATTATGTCTTCTCCATATAAATTTTTTTTAAACAAAACCTGCATCAGTAACTTTTAATTTTGTAGCTGATCAATTTAACCACTTGTAATTCAATTGTAACATTTTAATTGTGACCTGATCCAGCAACATGAGTCACAGTGACCCAAATTTCAAAATTCAGATTTTGGTATCAATGGAAAGATGTGACAATAAGCTTTAAAATGATATCATTTTAGTCAAAAGTCATACCTTGAATGGTTTTAAAGATATACCCATTTGAATTATGGTTGTCTGCCCTCTTTTTCAAATTGAAAACCTGAGAAAATCGCTTTTAAAGTTTTTTGCCCGTTTTTTTGTTGATATCTTTCAAAATCCATTGCATTAAAAGGGATAAAATTTATTTTACAGCTTAATTTGACTAAAGACATTTTTATACATATAAATGCTAACCCAGGCTGAAGCTCAAATTATTTGAAAGTATTTATTTGAATTAACACTTTAAGACCTGAAGGCTTTTTTTAGAGTTTTTTTTTTCTTTTTCTTCCTGAGTGACACACACAAAAGTAAAGACTCATAACTCCAAAACTGTAGCAAGGAGAGTCAAAAGGTAGGTATCATTTGATAGAAAACATTTAAAATGTTAAGAAAATATAAATTACATTACATTTGGACATTTTCTTGCTGAGAAACAGCTGATAAAAGACAAAAATATATATACTTTTTTAAAAATAATTTTTCTTTTTTTTTTTTATTTGACATGGAATATCTTAGGAACACAATAAGATGATATGATGCTCTCCTACAATATAGTCCAAAAGTTTGGAACCACTAAGATTTTTAATGTTTTTAAAAGAAGTTTCATCTTCTCACCAAGGCTACATTTATTTAATTAAAAATACAGTAAAAACAGTAATATTGTGAAATATTATTACAATTTAAAATAACTGTTTTCTATTTGTATATATTTCACAAAGTAATTTATTCCTGTGATGCAAAGCTAAATTTTCAGCATCATTACTCCAGTCTTCAGTGTCACATGATCCTTCAGAAATCATTCTAATATGCTGATCTGCTGCTCAAGAAACATTTAATGTGTACAATTGTACAAAATATTTGTGTACAATATTAATCATTTTAATATTTTTTCAGGATTATTTGATGAATAGAAAGTTCAAACGGCTATATGGATTCAATTTTTATTGGCTTTTAAAGAGAGACACGCAAATGGGAGTTTTATTTTATAAGGCGCGCTAGTCTGACAGGAGGATGGCTGGACCGATCGCGTGCATGTCAGTCGAAACGGGGCTTCCCATTGTTAAAAAGCGTTTAGGTCAGTGTGTTTACATTTCTAAGCTTTTTGATTGGTTCTATACAACGTGTAACACCATATTTGGGCTGCGTTCCAGTTCGGTTTTTAAATGCCCTTCCCTCGCTAACTTCCCTCGGTCTCGTTGACTCGGATGTACGTCATTGCTTACGTTGCACGAGTGCCCACTTCTGGCGGAGCCTTTGCAATGGGCTGAACTGGAACGTCCTAAGCCCTTGATCACTTGGAATCCGCAATGAATCTGATTTATTATTTATTTTTTCCCCTTACAAATTTGTTTAATACAGTATATATGTGTGTTTAAAAGGTACAATGTGATATTTTTTTCCCGATAGAAGCCTATTCAAAACAAAGGCGTAGTTTGATGACGCCAAGTTTTAGAGCGGAAACTTGGGACATGTGGTCTCCATCTCAACGGACGGTGCAAAAGAATAGGGATTGGAGTCTGGAAGAACTCATGTTCGTGGATGCGATTATTAACGTTACTGTAGTATGAAGCAGAGCAGGACCGAGTGTTGCGGGAGCTGAACGAGGAGCTGGAGCGATTGATCAACACACGCCTCACGAGCAGCAGGACTTTTATTATGACACAGTCGCCGGCGCCGCTTCCGCTTTTCCGGTCATGAGTTTACGGGAGCTGTCCTTGTCGACAGAACCAGCGGCAGATGGTAAACAGTAATTATGTTCCATACATAAGTAACACAATCCACCATAAAACGTGCAAGAAGTAAATAAGGAACTGCTTGAAGCAAGCTAGTGGTTTGCTGGACGCTAGACACTACTTCCGCATTTGTCCACGACACTGTTGTCATGTGGTTTCTACGTCAGTAAAGGCGGTAACAAAGGTAACTGACGTCATTGACAGGCGACTGCACTGCCCCGTGTCACTGTTTAGAATGGGAATTTTCTCATGATTTACAAGTAGTTGAAAACATTAGAGATATTGTTTGTAATCAGCTGGACAAAATATATAACACTAGCTTAGTTGTTTTTGGATATTTTACTGCAAAATTTTTACATATTGTACCTTTAAATGTTTTAAAAAATAATTAATATATCATAGAATTGTTTGTGGTAGGGTAAATTAAATGCGATATGCCGTGACGTCATAATCGTGTTGCATTGATGTTATGGAGCTGCCTGAAGTGTACATGTGAAGTCGATTTTAACCGAGGGAGCGAGGGTCTGTCCGTGTAAACTTCCTCGTCCAATTCACGAAGTGGAACGCACTTCAAAATGGCGGCAGGGATTCCCCCGAGGGGAAGTGTGTAGGGAAATTCGCGAGTGCGTGTCTAAAACTGGAGTGGAACGCAGCCTGGTAGAGCAGAGATAATAGGCTTGTTTGAGATGCGCCTGGCCTCGCCTTAAAGGTGCGTTCACGCGGCCTCGTAATTCCTGTAGTTACGAGATTCTAGCTTGTAAAAAGCATTCACGTCCTCGTAGAGCTCGTAATTACAGCTTGTAAGCTGGGAGTTTTCTGAAAGCTCCCAAATGTACCACGTGGCCGCGCTGTACCACCTGACCGCTGTAGATTCATTTAGGCTTCGATAGTGCTGCCATGGAAATGCATAATTCCCAGTTCAAGGACCAAAAGGACGTGAACAGCTCCGAATATAACGTCACGTGATGTCATTTCAAGATTCCGGTAAATACAAGGTAATGTGAACGCAGCATAAGTTCAGCCCATAGACTGTAAAAAAATATGGACGTAGCGTCCGTGACGTCACCCATAGAGTTCTGAACAGCAGTTTTGAAGCGAAAATGAGGCCGCGGCCATCTTAGCAGCGCGTCACCGCACGTCACTCCTGGATAACTGAAAATGGGCAAAGAGGCGGGGAGGTGGTTTGAGCTGATGTGATTGGTTGCTGAAACCACGCCCGCCTAGCTCGATGTGACCACGTTAGCAAGCAAAGGAGCTATCTATCTAGATACTATCTAAATTATTAATAAAGATAAGTTTTAACATCAGAAAGTTTACTGTCAATTTACGGTGTTTTTTTAAGATATAGATGCTCCAACACAGTAATTTGTGTTGGGTGTGCAAATAACATCATGGAACATCAAATGGGACTTCATACCTTTAAAGAGATTTTTAGAGACTTTAGAGAGATCGTGAGATGAATCCAATCTTTCAGCCAATGCCACGATCCAACAACGTGTGTTCTGTGTCTCTTCCCCATGCATGCACACAGACACACATCAGTCTCGAATACTATGCAGCAAGCCATATTTTATAATTGTATAAAATAATCGAGAAAAAAAGCACAAAAACGGCTGAGATGCCAAATTCAGCGGCAGCTGAGGTAACATGACGGCTCACAGACAGCAGCGCAATCTACCTGTCACTCAAGTGACCACGCCCTTAATTATGCAGAACTTTAAGGCTTAATATAATTTAAACGGATAAGTCATAAAAAAATTCACCCCCCTCAGAGTTATCATGAAGGGCAAAAATAGCAGTATAGACCAAAACCACAATTTGAACCAACTTGTAAACATGTTTTTTTCTGCTATAAACTTGGCCAATTTAACATGGGACTCTATGAGATTCTGCTCTCTTTTGGAGCCTGTCCCTAGCGGCCAGTCGATGAATCGCAGTTTAAGTTACTTCCGTATTGGCTTCTCGAGAGAAAGGGGGAAGTTGCCGCTTGGTTCAACCGAGAGTAGGCGGCTGCAGTGAGGGGAGGAGTGAAAAAAGTGCAGGCAAGACGGACAATTCTCCGTTCTCGGAGTGCATCAGACACCTGCGAGATCAAAGGCGGATATCGCGGGATTCACACTCGTGCGCTGTGTTGCTGATAAACTGGATGTAATTTACGTTCTGTTGCTTTTAAATTAAAATAAACATAATGAAGAAGCCACCCAAAGTACTTGATATTTATTTCCATGGATGTGTGTATCAATCATTTTTATTTTAATTACAGACATGTTTTTATATATTTTTATAAATATGATAACAATCACATAACCCACAGAGAGATCACACTCTCAGAGACTTTTGGAATATTCACACATAATTTATACGCATAAAATCGTGGTATTAGTGTTTCAAAATCAAACATTTTAAAAGAGATCAATACATCACGGTTGTTTAAACCAATAAGCTTTATCCTGTGTCGTCATCAAGTCGTTTCCCATCGTGCTTTTAGTCAGCGCAGTCGGTGGAGAGGAGCTGCGCTCGACTGCAGAATCCGACACGTACGCCTCGCCCTCGCGAGAGGTTTTTGACACACGTCAGCATGACATCAGAGCAAGGCGGACCACCCTCGGACACATTTCTAACCGGCATGCATCTCGCGGTGATCACCGGTGATCGGTTCTGCGCAGAATTTGCTCATCTCAAACAAGCCTAATGACGTTTCAGGGGATACCGGGAAATGCTCATAAGTGACGAGAAGAGTTGAAAAGTTCATTTCCAGCAAATTTAGTAAAACCATGTCAAATTTAATATCCATTTAAATACCTTTACTCAATTATCTGGACTACGAAACTTTGGGAGATTATTTTTGAAAGTCTGTTCTTTGAAATTAGCTTTAAAAAAAAAAATCTATTTTTTCATTGTTTTTCCACATTATTGGCCCATATCTTAAAATAGAACGTTGCGACTTCCGACTCATTTCACCAGATCGGGTCACAATTGTTGTGGAAAGCTTGTAGAATTAAGCTAAAACCTTGTGAAAGTGCTGCAGGGAAGCTAAAATCACTGTCATGTTTCTATTCATATAGAGCATTGTGTGTTTTGCAGAAAAAGATAAAGAAGGTTTACATGCATGAATTCATGCATGTCTAAAACATAAACATAAACCTAACTCTCAATAAATGTGTTTTAAAAATATTGGTCAGCTAAACAAATGTATTTGAACACACACCTGGATAACTTTGTGATTCACTACAAATTGTTTACATTAATGCACTTATGCACCGATTGCCAACAAAACAGACATTCAATGCAGTTTTACTTACCGCCTGCGGTTCCGACTCATGACCGGGATCTTTTATTGCGGCTCCATCTTTCATTTTCAAATAATGTGTAATTCAGTGTCAAACTGGGCATTTTTTATAAAACCTTAAGTGCCGATCTTGAGGGCTCGAGCAGCCACGGAAAAACACAAGATATTCTCCATTTTATTAACCAAAAAAAAAATGGATTGCAACTTTCAGACACAACTTTATCCTTATTTTGATAGCTAATTTGAGGCCATTTCTATGGTTATGTCAATGCGAGAAGTGGCCATACAAGGAAGTCTGCCCTTTATGACGTCATACATGGCCATACTAAAAAAAAAACAAAAAAATGTATACGAACCCTGAAGCAGTGTATTTGGCACAGAAATACTGTCATACGCCCAACTCATTTTGTGAAAATTTGGCAATGTTTTGCAAGAGAATCCAACTCTCTCTCTCTCTCTCTCACACACACACACAGTTCAGAGAAGTACACAATAGTATTTCAGTGAATTTCAAAGTCTTGATTTTGATTAAAAAATATTATAACAATTAACCAAAACATGGTTGTTACTTGAAAATGTTTTTTTTCCCTTTTACTAGTCTTTGTCTTTATACAGTTCATTCAACTTTATAACACACAATAGTGAGTTTATATCTCGCAGTTCTGACTTTATTACTCTCTATTGTGAGTTTATATTTCGCAATTCTGACTTTACAACTTACAATTGCAAGTTTATATTTCACAATTCTGAGAAAAAAAAGTCAGAATTATGAGATAAAGATATTATGAGGTAATAACAAAATCTCCCGTAATGAGAACAGTCTAATCTGAGGCAGGATGTGCATCATTTTACAATGGGTTATATAGTTTATTGTAGATACAAGGGTTCTTTGTTTTACCATTGATCCAAATTACCACGGCTAACTTGGATCAAGTCAAGTCAAGTCAAATTTATTTATATAGCGCTTTTACAATTGGTAATTGTTTCAAAGCAGCTTTACATATTAGAAGCACAGAAAAAAAAAGGGAAGTGGTTAAAACTGTACAAACAAGCGTGGTAATATGTAACATATACAAGATGGTGCTACATTAAGCCAATGTCGGCTGACTTCCAGGGGTGGAAAAAAACCCCTAGGAGAAAAACCCAGTGTGCTAGCACTGGGAAAAAAGTCCTAGGAGGGAAAAAACCCCTTGGAAGATATATATATGTAAATGTATATGGAGATCAAAATCTGAATTGTACATTTTTATTATAGAGATTAAAAATCGATTATATATAAATATATGTAAGCGGATACGGGGATTAAAAATCTGAATTATAGATGCAGCCAGAATTGGATCTTTAGGCCCATTGTCTCCTGGGCTACGTTGTAGTCAGGTCCAGACGCAGGTTCTCCATCTGATCTGGATACGGCCTGGATCCAGCACCCGGCAAACCTCAGGATAAGCAGAGAGACAGATATTAGCGTAGATGCCATTCTTGTTCTGATGTACAGGTATATCTAGTGTTATAGGAAATGTTCTCGGTTCCGGCCGACCTAATTATTGCAGCGTAACAATCCTTTAACGGATTTGAAAAATGTTAATGTATTGATAGTGTGTTATGTGTATGCAAGAGCAAAGAGATGTGTTTTTAGTCTAGATTTAAACTGACAGAGTGTGTCTGCTTCCCGAACAATGCTAGGAAGATTGTTCCAGAGTTTAGGTGCTAAATAGGAAAAGGATCTGCCACCTTCAGTTGATTTTGATATTCTGGGTATTATCAACTGGCCTAAATTCTGAGATCGCAATAAACGTGAAGGACTATAATGCATTAAGAGCTCACTTAGGTACTGGGGAGCTAAACCATTTAGAGCTTTATAAGTAAGTAGCAAGATTTTAAAATCTATACAATGTTTAATAGGGAGCCAATGTAATGTTGACAGAACTGGGCTAATATGGTCATACTTTCTGGTTCTAGTAAGAACTCTAGCTGCCGCATTTTGGACCAACTGTAGTTTGTTTAAAAGCCGAGCAGAACAACCACCCAGTAGAGCGTTACAATAATCTAGTCTTGAGGTCATGAATGCATGAACCAACTGTTCCGCATTTGTCATTGAGAGCATATGTCGTAATTTAGATATATTTTTTAAATGGAAGAAGGAGGTTTTACAGATACTAGAAACATGACTTTCAAATGAAAGATTGGTATCAAAGAGCACACCCAGGTTCCTAACTGAGGACGAAGGTTTAATGGAGCACCCGTCAAGTGTTAGAGAGTATTCAAGGTTTTTTCGTGAGGAAGTTTTTGGTCCAAAGATTAGGATATCAGTTTTTTCTGAATTTAATAATAAGAAATTTCTTGTCATCCAGTTTTTAATGTCAGCTATGCATTCTGTTAGTTTTGTGAATTTGTAGGTTTCGTCAGGGCGCGAGGAAATATAGAGCTGAGTATCGTCAGCGTAGCAGTGAAAACTAACACCATGCTTCCTAATTATCTCTCCTAAGGGCAGATTGTACAGAGTGAAAAGCAACGGTCCTAATACTGAGCCTTGTGGTACCCCATATTTAACCTGTGATCGATACGACATCTCTTCATTAACTACCACAGACTGATAACGGTCAGATAAGTATGATTTGAACCATGCCAAAGCAATTCCACTAATGCCAATATAGTTTTCAAGTCTTTTTAAAAGAATGTTATGATCGATAGTGTCAAAAGCAGCACTGAAATCTAATAACACTAATAGAGAAATACAGCCACGATCGGATGATAGGAGTAGATCGTTTGTAACTCTAACGAGAGCAGTCTCAGTACTATGGTATGGTCTAAATCCTGACTGGAAATCCTCACAGATTCCATTTCTTTCTAAAAAGGAGCACAGTTGTGTTGAAACTGCCTTTTCTAGTATCTTTGACAGAAAAGGTAGATTCGAGATTGGCCTGTAATTTACTATATCTCTCGGATCTAGTTGAGGTTTTCTAATAAGAGGTTTGATAATAGCCTGCTTAAAGGTTTTTGGCACGTGTCCTAGTGTTAAAGATGAATTAATTATATCAAGAAGTGGACCTACGACCTCTGGAAGCATTTCTTACAGTAGTTTAGTCGGCATTGGGTCTAACATACATGTCGTTGATTTTGATGATTTGATAAATTTAGATAATTCTTCCTCTCCTATAGCGGCGAATGATTCTAGTTTTACCTCAGGGACACTACAGTGCACTGTCTGAAGCGAAACTGTAGACGGTTGCATGTTTATAATTTTCTCTCTAATATTATCAATCTTGCAAGTAAAGAAGTTCATAAAGTCATTACTGCTGTGCTCTATGGAAACATCAGCAGTTGAATCTCTGTTTCTAGTTAATTTAGCCACTGTGTCAAATAAATACCTAGGATTATGTTTGTTTTCTATTAAGAGATTTGAAAAATAAGTAGATCTAGCATTTCTTATGGCTGTTCTGTACTCAATCATTTTTTCTTTCCACGAAAGGCGAAAAACTTCTAGTTTTGTTTTCTTCCAACTACGTTCAGCTTTTCTAACAGCTCGTTTTAGAGCCTGAGTGTGCTCATCATACCACGGCGTTGGATTAGTTTCCTTAATCTTCTTTAGACGTAAAGGAGCGACTGCATCTAATGTGCTGGAAAAGAGAGAGCCAATAGTTTCTGTTGCAGCATCGAGTTCTTCTAAGTTGTCAGGTATACTAAGGCGATGAAACTGCTCGGGGAGATTATTTATAAAGCAATCTTTAGTGGCAGACGTGATTGTTCTACAATATTTATGGCTGGGTGGTGGTTTTGTAGCCTTGGCTAATTGTATTATACACGAGACTAAATAATGATCTGATATATCATCGCTCTGCTGTAGAATTTCAACAGCATCAATATCTATTCCATGCAACAGTATTAGATCTAGGGTATGATTACGACAATGAGTGGGTCCTGACACGTGTTGTCTAAATCCAATAGAGTTTAAAATATCTGCAAATGCCAATCCAAATGCGTCTTTATTATTATCTACATGGATATTAAAATCACCAACAACAAGGACTTTATCCGCAGCCAGTACTAACTCTGATAGAAACTCAGCAAATTCTTTGATAAAGTCAGTATGGTGCCCTGGTGGCCTGTATACAGTAGCCAGCACAAATGTCAACTTACATAATGTTACATAAAGCACCATCACTTCAAAGGAATTATATTTGAAATTCTTTTGAATGATTCTGAATATATTACTATAAATTACAGCAACACCTCCCCCTTTGCCTTTCTGTCGAGGATTGTGTCGATAATCATAACCTTGAGGACTAGATTCATTTAAAGTAATGTAATCGTCTGGTTTTAGCCAGGTTTCTGTCAAACACAGCAAGTCTAGTTTATTGTCTGTGATAATTTCATTTACAATAAGTGCTTTTGAAGAAATAGATTTAATATTCAGTAACCCAAGCTTTATCATTTGTTTATCTGATTTATCTGTGATTTTCATTTTTTGAACATCAATTAAATTTTTACCCTTAAAAGGTTTCGGAAGTTTTTTGTATTTACTAGTTCGAGGTACAGACACAGTCTCTATGTGATAATATCTAGGTGAAAGTGTTTCTATGTGCTGTGAATTATCTGAGTTCTGTGACGTGAGGCGGCTAGCAGACGGTCGGTTTAGCCAGTTTGTCTGCGTCCTGATCTGGGCCCTGGTTTGTCATGTTTCAGCTCTAAGACTATTTGCCAAATCATGTGTACCTTGATAACATATAGACCAGGTGTTCCCAACCACATTCCTGGAGGCCCTCCAACACTGCATGTTTTCCATGTCTCCTTAATCAAACACACCTGATTCAGATCATCAGCTCATTAGTAGAGACACCAAGACCTGAAATGGGTGCGTCAGACAAAGGAGCAATAAAAAAATATGCAGTGTTCAAATATGCAAAATCACTGTTTGCAATAGCTAGAAATGAATGAGAAGTGAATCATACCTGTCGCGCAATTGTCCATGATTTCTCTTTTCATTTTTTACGGTGTAAGTGCAAACACAGAAGAGCAAACATGTTGAAGAATAGCCAATAGGCTATGGATTCATTATATGCTAGGTCCCACTTTATATCAGGTGTCCTTAACTACTATGTACTTACATTTATATTAATTATTTAATACAATATTCTGTATATGTTCTTACATTGTAGCCTACTTATATTAAAAAAAAAACCCTGCGTGTAATTTCTTCTGTAATTAATTTCTGTAATTACATTTATTACACTGTTGACCCATCCCTTATACCTTAACCCACCCTTAAACATATACCACCAAACCCGTATCCCACCTCAAGAGCAGCAGAAGTGTTTTGCAATACAATATCAGGGTTCGTACAGTCATGAAAATCCTGGAAAAGTCATGGAATTTTAAAATGGCAATTTCCAGGACTGGAAAAGCTTTGGAAGATTAATAAGTTTTGGAAAAGTCATGGAAATTTGTTTCACAAAATAGTTTAGTTGATAATATTGGTTAAACAAATTGCAATACTTTTTTACGTTCATGACGTTATGCTCTCTGTGTGGGGTTACGGCAACTCAGTTGCAGCAGAGCAAAACTGATGCAATGCCGGGAAAATGTCAATTTAATCACGTTTGGCTTCAATCTGAAAAGTATAATGCGTGGCTTGAGAAAGACCAGGACCCGGGACGTGCAAAATGTAGACTGAAACCCTAACTGCAGAGATACTGTGGGTGCTGAAATTGGTAAGTCTTGTGAAGACACAAAGCAAGCTTTTTCAGGTTATGTTATCCGACTGCCAGATAGCTAGGCCTACCAGGGGCCAGATGCATAAATATAGCCATTATGTTAAGACTGTGTCTTAAGAACTAGTATGACCAATTAACAGTTAGGTAGGAGTAATCAGTCTTACTTTTCGGTATTAAATTAGACTAATCTAAGTTTTTATGTAACTGATTTAAAAAAGTTATGAACAGTCTTGATGACTCACTTGTAAAGACTTAAGCCGAGTTCAGACTGCACGATTTTCAAAGTAGTCGGGTCACTGTTCTTTTCACACTGCATGACTATCTTGGCCAGCATTCAGTCGCTGCTGCGTTCATACTGCACGATGGATCGGCGACAGAAGGTTTCACACTGCATGACTTTACAATAGGAAGAATCGCCGACAACTCTGTCTGGCACACAAACTACGTTTCACAACCAAACACACGCGAGACCTGATAAGGAAACAACGCACGCAAGACCAGAGTTCTCACGTGAGACTGGCCCTGCGTCTCAATCAGCTCCCTAGCTCCCCAGGTAGTGAATCAGTACATAATGAAAGTGAATGTGGCTGATACCCTGATCAGTGCCCTGACTACTGAACTAGGGAGCTGATTGAGACACACGGTGGGATTATTATTAAAAATAGTAGCCCGCATGAAGCTTGAAATACGAATTGCCTGTGCGCTGATTTGCAGCGAAAACAATACAAAGAAAAGAAGAATATGGAGGAAATGTTTGGGGAGAAGCAAAGAACAAGAATTGTGTGTTCTGCAATGACAGTTGGAGCTAAATACATAACTTTTCAATGTGCTGCTGTTGCGGATGGTCAAGCAAATGTTTGTGCTTTGTTTCTGTTTGATAGAATTGTAATGTTTATGTGAATGAAGCCATGCTTGCTGATGTTGTGGTCTATAACTCCTCCCCGAACTCCCCACTGCTCTGTATCTTGCTCTCTCATTGGCTGTCAGTCATCGCCGATGTAGTTTTCAGTCAGAACACTTTTCACACTGCAGGATTTTGAATCGCCGACAGGTCCAGATATTTAGCATGCCAAATATCTCACGGGTGTCGGCGACTCGTCGGCGATTCTCTCAGATCGTGTCTTTGCTCATTCACACTGCGTGATTGTCACTCGCGTGAACGAGCACCGATTTGCCTGTGATTTCGGGCATTTGTCGGCGATTTCTCAAAACCTGTCGGCGAGCCAAAATCGGGGCTAAAATCGTGCAGTCTGAACTCGGCTTTAGCAGTTTATGCAACCGGCCCCATTTACATGCAGTGAACGCAAATGCTTTGTAGCTACTTGTGGACTGCGTGTACTTTTGGACTGGTTCCTTATTTTAAGAAACTGATGGATCCGAAATGGTCAATATTCATATTCATGCACTTTTATTAATATTCATTTTTAATCATTTATGGATTATGATTTATCACTTTTACTTTTGCTTTCATATATTTATGTACTAATACTTTATATATTAATTCCTATCATATTTTCAAGGATTTACTTGTTATTGTACCCTTATGGTTATTTTATATTTAAGAGTATGCTTGTTATGTTCAATCGTTCTTCAAGTGTTCCAGTGTGACGGGTCACGCTGACACGTTTGTGGTTAGACATTGGACGCCTGCAGAATTAACCATTTGAATTTGAAATCTGATCAAAATATGTCTGTTATTTTTCCTGATGACATTTAAAAGGGTAAAATTTGCAAAATTCCCAAAGGGGGTCAAAACAACTTTTATATCTATTTTTGACACTGGACCAGTCTGTGACTAATTCAGCTTTTTCCCTCCTTTGCTCTCCTTGGCTTCTACTTCTTGTCTCTTATCTGCAAATGTCTTAATTATTGCTCTTTTTGATCTTCATCTATTAGATACAATACTCTTAATTTTACAATACTCTAAATTTTATTATTAACTATTGACTGCTTCTTTATGGATGTTATTTTACCTTTTGGTTTTATTAAGTATTTTCATTATCGATTAAAGTTTGCGTGTGAGGCTAAATTTAATTGTAATGAATAAATAATTTTTCATCAACTTTATCTACTGCCTGGATCTTATTTTGTCAAGTTTTTGCATCAGAAACTTACTTTGAACAGTTTATCGAAGCAAAGAGTCTATGTCATGTTATTTGATGAAAGCTTAAATCACTATTTACACTGCGATCCAAATTATTATGCAAGAGACAAATCAGAAAGATTGCTGTACAATAACATTCAGATTTTATTTTTTCTAAGAAAATGTTTGTTTGTTTATTTATCCATGTCTTTTTAGATAACTGGTATTAATCTCAGACAAAATAATTTGCCAGATCTATGGAAACCCTACTTAGAGGTTGTTCCACATTATTAAGCAAGTCACAGTTCTCATGCAATATGGGGAGGAAGAAAGATCTTTCTGAAGATGAAAAGCATGAAATGGTGCAATATTGTGCAAAAGGCATGAAAACAACTAATATTGTGTGAAACTGAATGGAGATTATTGAATTATCATAAGATTTGTGAGTGATTTAGAGCACAGCAGAACTAGGTCAGATAAAGGCTTATTGAGGAAAGTTCCTGTCAAAAAAATTTATTGTATTAAAAGGACAGCTATAAAAAAAGCCAGTGTTGAGCAGTAAACAGGTATTTGAAGCTCCTGGCGCCTCTGGAGTCTTAAGAAGCTCTCCATTCAGGTTGGCAATTGTGTGTAAAGATGCATTTCAGCCATCACTAACCAAACCTCACAAAGAGAAACATTTACAGTGGGTTTAGAAATACATGAAGACTCATTTTTAAATAGTTTTATTCACTGACTAATGCCGTACTACAATGGATGGTCTAAATGGATGGATTTCTGGATGGTTGGTGAATGGCCACCACGTTCCAACAAGACTGTGACGTCAGCAAGGAGCTGGCGGGTGATGATTTGGGCTGGAATATTGGGAAGTGAGATGGAGGGTATTAAAATGACTTTTGCAAGATATGTGGAGTTCATAACTGGCCATTTTCAGCTATAGTATAAAAAGGAGGATACTGCATAGTACAATACACTATGGACTATCCCATGCTGCAAAAAAACACCATAGCAATAAAACTGTTTGAAAATGTATTTCTAAACCCACTGTTAATGTTTCTCTTTGTGAGGTTTGGTTAGTGGTGTCTAAAATGCATCTTTACGCACAACTGCCAGCCTGCATGGAGAGGCTCTCAAGACTCCAGAGACACCAACAGCTTCACCTTTACTGACGTAGAAACCACATGACAACAGTGTCATGGACAAATGCGGAAGTAGTGTCTAGCGTCCAGCAAACCACTAGCTTGCTTCAAGCAGTTCCTTATTTACTTCTTGCACGTTTTATGGTGGATTGTGTTACTTATTTATGGAACATAATTACTGTTTACCATCTGCCGCTGGTTCTGTCGACAAGGACAGCTCCCGTAAACTCATGACCGGAAAAGCGGAAGCGGCGCCGGCGACTGTGTCATAATAAAAGTCCCGCTGCTCGTGAGGCGTGTGTTGATCAATCGCTCCAGCTCCTCGTTCAGCTCCCGCAACACTCGGTCCTGCTCTGCTTCATACTCATAGACTGTAAAAAAAGATGGACGACGCGACGTCGCTTCCTTCCATTGTAATGAACTGAAGCCAAAATGGCCGACCGAATGGGCGCTGACATGTTACGCAATACGTCAAAAAAAAAAGTTTGGAGCCTGGGCATGCGCAGAAGGAACCGTCAGTGGAGCCGGAGGCGGAGTCGCGATATCAAACTTCCGCCCAGACGACTGCGTCATCATTCATGTATTTTAAATAGACAAAAATTATATACAATTTAAAATTCTACCTATAAAATAATAGGCTATTCTATTTCTAGAGCAATAATACTTTTAAAACAGCAAATTCAGTAGATAAAATCAATATAATATGCCACTAGAAACAACTCTAAATCGTCAGAAACGCTCCTGCCATTTTAAATCAAGTTCAACTAATGTTACAGGAGATCGATTGCTGTAATTAGAGTAAGCTATCATTAGTTTTGTCCTGCTAATTATTATTTTATACCCATAAAAATAATAAGTAACTGCCAGATAACGATCACCTGCTTTTTCCCGACATTGTTAACATTAGGTGTGTTATCTTAACTAATGACATTTATTAATTAGCTTATAACACCCATATTTAATGTTACAGAAAAAGGTTCAGTGATCCGTCAGATCCTGTAGGTCGGTTAGTACAGTTTACTGCTGAACAACTCATTTTGTTGGTGTTAAATAACAAAGAAATCGAAAATTAACAGTTAGTTAATACATCTTCAATCTCCCCTCGAAGCTCCGACAGTCCTCAGACAAGCTGAGCTGTCAATCAAGTTCGAATCATGACGACACGCCCCGTTTTTATAGCATCAAATTGCTAGCTAAAATCTAAATCATCACAAAACCGAACAATTGAATATATATCTGTGCGATAACAACTACCTTAAATGACCAAAACCATCTTTCAGAAAGTTTTATTTGAAGCAGAATTTATTTTTAAGTTTTCACTGAAGTCTCATTCGACTGCATTGAGAGGGCGGGGTTTATGACCTGTACTGCATCCAGCGTCCAGGGGGCGATCAAAGAGCCCGTGGCTTCACTTTTCAGAACGTATGAGACACACCCGTTCATACTACAGTAAAGTTAATAATCGCATCCACGAACATGAGTTCTTCCAGACTCCAATCCCTATTCTTTTGCACCGTCCGTTGAGATGGAGACCACATGTCCCAAGTTTCTGCTCTAAAACTTGGCGTCATCAAACTACGCCTTTGTTTTGAATAGGCTTTAGCGACCTCTAGTGGAAAAAAATATCACAAATTGTACCTTTTAAAGGGTGACCGATAGTAAAATATAAAATAAAAGTGACAATATATAGATAGAAGGTTTCTGACTGACAGGCTAAAACATACTCCAGAATGGCTGTAAATCATCTATGATTTTATAGTCTTGACAGATTTGAAGGAAGTTGAGCATTCCTGGAGCTCAAACAGTAGAGCATGGCGATAACTAATTTTCCCACAATGTAATTTTAAATTCATCTTTTCATTCAAACTTTACTTAGAGTCGGCATGAAACAGTAATTGTGATAGTCTTTTCTCTCTTACTGACAGTGAATTATTCTATCAAATTTGATTTCATGGAAAGGAGTCATGAATTGAGATCACTTTTTTTTTTTTTATCACTTTTCCTTGAGCTTTTGATATATAAGAGGTCATCAGTAAGAATATCCTGAACTGAAAACTGCCTTGTTAGCAATAAAAGCTAACACCAGGCAAAGATTAAGACGGATCCTGTGACTATCATAGGTAGGTGAAACGCCGCCTCTGCAGAAGAAATCAATGTCTACTTCATCATTGCAACGTTACCCCTGCCCACTGGCATGTTAGTAAGACAAAAATTACATTACCTTTCAAAGGATCCTAATGCTAGGAATATGTTTTTTTTTTTTTTTTCAACAATGTGAATGTCTGAGTTGAGCTTTATTTATTAGTATTCGGTATTTCACTGTGGATTCTTTGGTAAATCAATCGCATTTCAGCACACTTGGCTATTTCAAATAGAAAGATGCTAGCCAATCACAGCAGTGGGCGTTTACACTGTCTAACAGCAGACACGCCCCTTAAAACAGAGCGTTCAAATAAGTGGGCTAAAATCAGGGTAGCAAAAATTGCTTTTATTTCAAAATTATGAAAAGATTTTATAAAAAATAAAAAAAAAGCATACTAACATTATAAGTGCACCACAGGAAACATTATAAAACAATGCAGTTTATGATCCCTTTAATCATGCTGACACTGTCAGTGGAAATTTGATAGTTTTTTCTCATTGATAAGCTCAAGCGTGTAAATCTGTCCTCGTCTAAAGAATATTTGATGCCTGTGGACAGGAATACATGCATCTAGAATTACAGCTCTGTAATTCTTTAAACTATTGTCATATAGGCAGGTTTCAAATGCATTGATGCAATTGTCAGAAACAGAAATGTGCTCTTCTGACAGTAAAATAGTTCAGTTTAACTGATTTCTTAAATACTTTTTTGTGTAAAATTTTAACACAAACCACGTGTGTTTGTTAATGTTAGGTGTTTATTATTTGAATTGGCATCTAATTGTCTATGTAATTGGCATGATGCATTTTACCTGACAAATAAATGTTATTCTTGATTTATTCTGCATTATTCATAAATCATTATTTAGATTATCGCGAGTTTGGTATTACCGCAAATCAGTGTCCAGGATATGTCATAGCCTACGGGAAGGCTCAGTGAATGGATCATGGGGAACATCATTTGAGACCTTTTAGATTTCAACCTAGCATATCTATGTTCTGTCTCAGACAGAGATTGTAAAAATAAAAGCCACAGGACGCCATCATTCTGCATTTGGGTAAGGACTCCTATTTCAAAAGAGAATGCATTTCTACGGCATTACCGATATTCTGCATCCCCAGCTGGACAGAGGGGGTTTACTCATGTTTTACACATTCTCTGTCTGTTTCATTGCATATCCTCTTTGTTGTCAAAGTTTACTTTGTTTTACGTTTACTTTTACGTTTACAAAAGTTTTACTTTTGTTTACTGTCAAATGCTGCCTGTTTTCTTTTTACTGCTCCTGAAACTGCATCCACTTCACTTTTCTCCTCAGTCTGGGAAGAACTATCTGCTTAATAGCTTGCTGCTTTTACCGTCTCGTTCGGTTTCACTTGGCTCACTTCACTTGGCATGTCTCCTATGACAATGAGGTCAAGTATTAATTTGCCTTTCAAAAGTCTAAAATTACAGTGTTCTGCTAGCTTATGGATGGAAATCATAAAGCTATCAGCTGACTCACCTGGTTCTTGCTTACGCTTATTAGTTCTTTCGAAGATGACGCTATACTTACCCACAAAGTGGCTATTGAAACAGTTCTCCACTGCCGTGTTGAGCATTTCTTCTGCATTTAAAGTTGAAGCATTCAAAATTTCCTCTGCTTCATCACCCATAAAGTAAATTAGAGTATTGACCTGGAATTCGTAATTTTAACTTAAAGGGATAGTTCACCCCAAAATGAAAATTATCCCATGATTTACTCACCCTCAAGCCATCCTAGGTGTATATGACAATCTTCTTTCAGGCGAAAACAATCCGAGATATATTTAAAATATCCTTAGAGGTTTAATCACAAGCTCTTTTTAATACTTTTCATTGTTTGTTTTTTTGTTTGTTTTTTTCTTCATTTTAATACTTTTCATTATTTGCAAAACCCACAGACAGACAAGAAAACAAGATTTTTTTCTTGAACAAGAAAAAGAAAAAGCAGGGCACGACTTGACTTGTCCATGAGGAAATGGTTGGAATTTTGTCATTTGATAATTCATGAGAGTGACAGGTAGCTGGAAGGGATAGAAGGGGAGAAGTTTGTTTTTCAGTAAAGATTACAAGGGCACATGAATGTGTTTATGGACAAATTATTTATAATATACACTGCAAAATTCCATTAAAAAATTAGAACTATCAGTTGAAAGCACTTAAATATTGACTGAATATGGATTTAAAAACATTCGAATGTGATAGCTTTTTCTACCTGACAAGCTCAAGCATGCAGTTGTTCCTCACCAAAAGAATATTTGATGCTTGTGGTCAGGAATACACGCAACAGTAGAATTACAGCTTTGTAATTCTTTAAACTATTGTCATAGGCAGTTTTTTCAACTGCATTGATGCAATTGTCAGAAACAGAAATGTGCTTTTCTGAGAGTAAAATAGGTTAGTTTAACTGAATTCTTTTTTTTTTTTTTTTTTTATGTATTTTAACACAAAGTGTTAGTTTAGCAAACAGCACAAATCTCAAACATTCTATTCATAACCCAAATTTCTCCCAACTCACCCAAGGTCAACAAAAACAGCAATCAAAGTAATATTCAACTAACAAAATGTAAGGTGGGTGGGGTTTTTTTGTTGTTGTTGTTGTTGTTGTTTTGTGAACATCAGTGGAAAATACTGTTTACATTACTTCTTTTTAATCAGGAAAAAATTCTGGATTTTTAAAGTGAAGTATAGACACAAAATGAAGAAAGACTGTTGTGCAATATACAACAGGGATTTGCCTTTAGTTTTTCTCCCCTGTGATAAACAGATCTTTATCAGTTAAGGTGTATCTTTATTATATCATTCCAGATGACATATACACACAATGGGGACAGAATATTTCCCCAAACAAAGTGCAGTCACCATCACATCACACACACTCATACTAGACACATGAATATGAACCACTCATTTTCAAGGTTTGCTTATGGTGTTAAATCTAAAAAAAAAAAAAAAAAAAAAAAAAAAAAAAATTTAAACTTCACATTTTTCCTGTAGATTTTACTCTTATCCATTCTCAAAGCACGTCTGTTCATTGTCATTTTTTAGATAAGTCAGCTGGGTTGTTTTAGTTCTTATCTCATTGCTTTGTCTGTCTGTTATCAGCCTGCTAAAGCTTAAAACATTCCTCCACCCAGTCTTTTCAACAGACTCACGAGACTGTAACTTAGACAGATTGTAATATTAAATTCATTACTAAATAGAAAACCCTAAATGGAGTTGGTCATGTGAATGTAACTGTAAGTCACAAGTATAGACAAACAAGGACACATACTCTTCCCCTAACCCTAAATTAATAGGGAAATGATAGGTGAATAGTGAATAGCACAGAAGCACCTAACTCTGGTTGTAAACATATGTGAAAATACCACTTGACCAAAATACAGGGCTCGACATTAAGCCTTGTTTTGTGCTTGTACACAAAATTGTCAAGTAAATTGACTGGCTTGTCTGGAAAAAAATGATTTGTGTGTGTGTGTGTGTGTGTGTGTGTTGTAAATGTAATTTATTCTGAATCAAGCAATATTCTTATTTAAATCTGAGTAGTTGTGATATTTACCCTGAGAGCATTTTAGCTATGAGATGCGCTGGTATTGCTTTGTTTGGAACTATTTTCGCTACTACAATAGAACAAAAAACAGGCAATATTGCACCTAAAACATAAGTGATTAAAATGAACTAGTTTATTAAACTGTTGTATGAAAATAGTGTCACACTTTCAACTGAGGTGATATTCAGGAAATCAGCACTTTTGTTCGTGTGATGCTTAACTTTATAATATGTCGTAAATAGGCTATAAAACCCCACATGTTGAATTTTTTATAGACCCTTTTACTGTTTGCACACAATGATGACGTAGCAACGTATGCGCGCGCATTTTGGCAACGGAAGTGGTGTTGTTCCCCATAGGTTCTAACGTGTTAGCAACTCCGAAAGTGATATATATATCTACAGCTTCGCGAGCGGATTAAGCAACACAGACAGATAAAGTTATTTTAAAAAGTTGACTTTATCAAATGGTATCCGGCTATCAGATCCGTGTAGTCGAGTGGATAGAAGACGTTAGCAGATGGCCAAATACAGTGGCCAGATATATATACATAAACCAGGGCTCTCAAGTTTTAAAGACAGGCAAGAATGACAAATATCCAACAACATGACATGATTTTTAAAGTGACCAATAACATCGATGATGTAATACACTATAATTTATTTAGTGCTAATAAAATTATTAAGCCTATTTGGAGAGAGAGATGTTTAATGTGACAAAATGTCAGTCATCGTGTGATAACGAAAATATAACTAGGTCTAGACTACTGATCAGGTGTTTTCAGTGAACAGGCTGTAAAACTGTTGACTAAGTTCAAACACTCATGAAAAACTGATGCTGATTATCTGGGAAACGTTCTCTAACAGCAGTCAAGTTGTCATTGTTTGTGTCAAACAAGCTGTGAATTTGTTGTAACATTAAAATAGGAGATCATGACTTATTCTGTGCTCAAAGTGATGCTCAGAGCTGTTTTCCTCTGTGGCTGAACGAGGATGATGGCGAACAATTCCAGGATATGCTTTTTTTTTTTTCATTGGCTGTTGCGTTAAATCTTACCCAGATACAATAGTGCTATTTTCTGATTGGCTACTGTGTAGCCTCTTTCTTTTTTTGATTGGCTGATAAGTGGCAGGCTACTCCAGGCGAGACGCGCTTGATTCCTGCTCGGCGCAGCGGCATATTAAATATATGACAAAGTTTTTCTGCGTGAGAAATACAATGTGTGGCGGGAGTGCGTGACAAAAGACCGAAATGAGTGACTGTCACGCTCAGTGTGTTACACTTGAGAGTCCTGAAAAACGTTCAGAGTTGCTAACACGTAAAAACCATAGACTGTAAAAAAAAATATATGGACGTAGCGTCTGTGACGTCACCCGTAGAGTTCTGAACAGCAGTTTTGAACAGTGCCCAAGGAAGTCGACCGGAAGTTGAAGTCGGCCGGGTGCCGCCATCTTGTAGCAGAACTTCACTTGCGTTAGCATCCCATTGACTCCCATTCATTTTGGCGTCACTTTGACAGTGAATAACTTTACATCTGAGGCGTTTAAAGACTCCATTTGTCCATTATTTATTTCCAAAGATACACGACAATGTATAAAGGGCTCCATTACCTTCTATGTTAAATTATGGCCCCGTAGAAACAGTTGTTGTAAAAATAGGCTAACTATTGCGTCATAACCACTCGACTCTCTGTCGCACAGTAGCGAAATTACCGTACAGACAGGAGGAGAAGCTCGCAGGCAATCGGGGAGATTATCTTAATATGGCGTACTGTCGTTACATTTTAAAATACTATACAAAATAATTAATCAGAAGACTTACTCCTGCTCACTCACGCCAAAGAACTCCCCGCTCAAGCTCGCCGTCTCTGCAAGATTAACGATGGCAGTTTGCACGCACAGCTACTAGAAGATTTACATCTGTCAGACAGGTTGCGGACGTCATCAAGCTTAGTGTGAGTCTGCGCGTCAGAAGCGGAAATGCTAAAAATCGCTAAAAATGGGCTTCACTTGACTCATTTGAGTTCCAATGGGGTCGCTGTGTCCATTTCTTTTACTGTCTATGGTTTTGAAGCGAAAATGAGGCCGCGGCCATCTTAGCTGCACGTCACTCCCGGATAACTGAAAATGGGCAAAGAGGCGGGGAGGTGGTTTGAGCTGATGTGATTGGTTGCTGAAACCACGCCCGCTTAGCTCGACGTGACCACGTTAGCAAGCAAAGGAGCTATCTATCTAGATACTATCTAAATTATTAATAAAGATATGTTTTAACATCAGAAAGTTCTAAAGGTTTACTGTCAATTTACGGTGTTTTTTTAAGATATAGATGCTCCAACACCAGTAATTTGTGTTGGGTGTGCAAATAACATGGAAAATCCAATGGGATTTTCATACCTTCATACCTTTATAGAGATCGTGAGATGAATCCAATTTGTGGCACTTGGGTAAAATATAAATGTCCATTGCAAAAAAAAAAAAAAAAAAACATTTCACATTTCTTCTGAATGATCTGCTCTCTGTCATCGTTCTTCAAGAAAGGATGCAATCTGAGCAGCGATCGTATCTAACAAACAAATGAGCCTGTGTCCAAAGTATATTTTTTTTCAAAATACTGCAGCAGTTTTAGTTATAATATCCAAGCAGTGCTGTCAGAGTTGTATATCCTCCTGGTATTGTCATTGTAGTAAATCTCGCAATCAAAACTTTCAGCCAATGCCACGATCCAACAACGTGTGTTCTGTGTCTCTTCCCCATGCATGCACACAGACACACATCAGTCTCGAATATTATGCAGCAAGCCATTTTTTATAATTGTATAAAATAATCGAGAAAAAAAGCACAAAAACGGCTGAGATGCCAAATTCAGCGGCAGCTGAGGTAACATGACGGCTCACAGACAGCAGCGCAATCTACCTGTCACTCAAGTGACCACGCCCTTAATTATGCAGAACTTTAAGGCTTAATATAATTTAAACGGATAAGTCATAAAAAAATTCACCCCCCTCAGAGTTGTCATGAAGGGCAAAAATAGCAGTATAGACCAAAACCACAATTTGAACCAACTTGTAAACATGTTTTTTTCTGCTATAAACTTGGCCAATTTAACATGGGACTCTATGAGATTCTGCTCTCTTTTGGAGCCTGTCCCTAGCGGCCAGTCAATGAATCGCAGTTTAAGTTACTTCCGTATTGGCTTCACGAGAGAAAGGGGGAGGTTGTCGCTTGGTTAAAACCAATAGGCAACAACACCACTTCCGTTGCCAAAATGCGCACGCAACTATTTGATCACATGGGCTGTAAAAGGGTCTATTGCAACATGATAACCGAGTTTCTTTGAGGTGTCGTTTGTTTTTAATTTTCTTCAAGAGGTTGCGCGCGATCCTCAACAGCACAAATATGGCCCTTTCATAGGCTATCACCACCGGTACATTATCCACTATCAATCGCCAAATGTCATCAAATCAGAGAATCAGTCTCGCGTTTTGGTTGCTATTGGTATTTTAATCAAGCTACTTATCTGGTCAGGAGGCAAGTAAAATTCTCTTTCAACTAAAAAAAAATAAAAAATCCACTTTTCCCGGACAAGCGTATGTCGAGTCCTGTAAACCTATGTGCAACACGATCACATGAGAATGCGTATCAATAGTACGAGTTTGTAATCTCGTAGAATATATACGGCAAAATGAGTTTTGGCGTGCTTATGGTACGCGTTTTTTTCGCGTGCATATGATACGCACTTTATGGCGTGTGATACGCTCTTGGGTAGGATGGGGGTGGGGGGGTGGGGTTGTTTCGTACGTATAATACGCCATAAAGTGCGTATCATATGCACTTGAAAAACTGCGTACCATAAGCACGCCAAAACTCATTTTGGAGATATATTGTACGAGATTACAAACTCGTACTATTGATACGCATTTTCGTGTGCACCGGCCCAATTATTTTTATTTATTTTATGTTTATATGTGAGTGTTGTACACCTTACATGTTAACAAACTTTCAAGACTATCAAGTTTAACTATGACCAATTATAAAAACAAATTTATAGCTGTCTTTGTAAAGAAATGCTCACTTTATATGCAGCTTCGAGCCGCTGCTGTGATGCTGTACAAACGCTTCCAGTGTGAACACTCGCGCGTCTCTGCAGCTGCAGTTCACGCTCACGCGCTGCTAACGCGCTGCTTCCGCTCTGCTGCCGCTTGCGGTGTGAACCCGGTGCAAGCCGAGAATCAAGAACAAGATCTGCTGTAGTATGTCCTCCATTGTTGTTTACTATATCGTTTTCTTCTTCGCGCGAGAATGACGTCGATCACTATTTTCCGGCTACACCACGCTTATCAAGTAAGGGTACTGTTTTCGGTGGAAACGCAAGCCTGATCAAGGTGTACCGCTCCGAACTGTACCAAACCGAACCGTACCGCTCAGTGGAAACGAGGCATAATAATTCACCCATCACTGGGGGTTCTGGTTGCAGAATGTCCCCCATGACTGCTTTGCACTTTCCCTTAAATAACCAGATCAGAACAAAGGGATTGTAAATATTACTAACACCAACACCTGTTTTGGGGGGAGAGGGTTATCAGATATCTTGAAAAGATAAGATAACACTCAAAAAGGAGAACAGAATTCTCATCTCTCTGAAGTTTTGAATCTTTTTTCATAACTCAAGTGACTGCTGTGAAACTGAGACCATTTTACCAATCGCACTGAGACATTTAAAATGATACCAAAAATGAAAGTGAGATACACAAGATATACATAGAAAATGCATTCTTGGAGAACTTTTAGTGACTTGAATTAAAGGGAAAGGAAGGGAGTAGGAGTGGGAGGGGGCGTCTGTGACACACAGTTCCTTAAAGGGTCATGAAACCCCACTGTTTTAGCCTAGTCGTTCACACCTCTGAGCTGGAAAAACTATGTAAAATGGGTGTGTAAACACAGACCTACAACACACTCATTATACAGAATGATGAATATTAATATATATATTAATATACAGTGGCATGAAAAAGTATGTGAACCCCTTTCAGAATCTGTGAAAATGAGAATTATTTTAATAAAATAAGAGGGATAATAAAAAAATGCATGTTATTTTTTGTTTAGTACTGTCCTGAGTAGGATATTTTACATAAAATATGTTTGCATTTAGTTCACAAGACAAAACAATAGCTGAATTTATTAAAATAACCCCATTCATAAGTATATGAACCCATTGATTCTCAATACTGTGTGTGGATACCTGATGATCCATGACTGTTTTTATGTTTTGTGATGGTTGTTCATGAGTCTCTTGTTTGTTCTGAGCAGTTAAACTGAGCTCTGTTCTTCAGAAAAATTCTCCAGGTCCTGCAGATTCTTTAGTTTTCAAGCATTTTTGCATATTTGAACCCTTTCCAGCAGTTACTGTATGATTTTGAGATCCATCTTTTCACAATGAGGACAACTGAGGGACTCAAACACAACTATTAAAAAAGGTTCAAACATTCACTGATGCTCCAGAAGAAAACACGATGCATTAAGAGCCGAGGGGTGAAAACTTTTTAATTCAAATATCAAGGTAAATTGTACTTAATTTTTCTGCCAGGAAACATGCAAGTATCTTCTGTTGGTTCCGAAGGGCAGTACTAAATGAAAAACAATGATATTTAAACAAAATAAGAAAAATTGTGACCTCTTCGTCCAGTTCAAAAGTTTTCACACCTCGACTCTTAATGCATCGTGTTTCCTTCTGGAGCATCAGTGAATGTTTGAACTTTTTTTAATAGTTGTGTTTGAGTCCCTCTGTTGTCCTCAGTGTGAAAACATAGATCTCAAAATCCTACAGTCACTGCTGGAAAGGGTTCAAATAAGCAAAAATGCTTGAAAACTGAAGAATCTGCAGGAGCTGGAAAATTTTTCTGAAGAACAGAGCTCAGTTTAACTGCTCAGGACAAACAAGAGACTCATGAACAACCATCACAAAACATA
This sequence comes from Chanodichthys erythropterus, assembly GCF_024489055.1. Lineage (NCBI taxonomy): Eukaryota > Metazoa > Chordata > Actinopteri > Cypriniformes > Xenocyprididae > Chanodichthys > Chanodichthys erythropterus. The sequence goes on along the minus strand of NC_090233.1, from coordinate 21,633,882 downwards.
AAAACAGTCGTGGATCATCAGGTAACCACACACAGTATTGAGAATAAATGGTTCACATACTTATGAATGGGGTTATTTTAATAAATTCAGCTATTGTTTTGTCTTGTGAACTAAATGCCAACATCTTTTATGTGGAACGTCTCATTACACTTTGCGGAAATATCTGATTTAAAATCTCTAGTTTTTACAACCATCATCTGTGCATACTCAGTACTGCGGGTCTGATTGGGAATTGTGTAACTGATTTACAGAAATGCCTGCATTTCAGTTCTAATCGATCAGATAAATTTGTCATTAGTCATATGTTGGAGGGGCCCTCCTAGTTTGCAACAATGCTAAGGACTGGACATAATAAACATTTTGCATTGCTGAAAAGGTCTCATTTAGATTTTGAATGTAGAATCTGAATGATCAGAAATTCAATTAATTGATGTGACTATAACCATGCACATGTCCTATGCACTTCCAGTCTTGTCAACTTCCTGTATGCAAACACTGTAACCTCAAAATTGTTTGACACAATTGAAATTGTTCTATATATGTAGTGAATGAAAGCGAATGATTTGCAAGATGTGAAGTTTTAGCCTGGATAGTCCTATGAAGTTGTGAGGTTGTAGGGTGTGTGTGTTCTGTATGTTTGTGTAGGAGATGGGTGGTGTATATCCTACCATAATATGTGTTGCATAATTTGGTTCTTGTTCTACGCTGGGAGGCCATGTATCTATCAGTGCTATGAGGTGTGAATGACATCTTGAAGCTTCTACACACCCATCTTCTACATGTCAAGTTGTGTGTCCTGGCTCAATACAGGTGGGACCAGACACCCTTGTGGAATATGGCCCTGAAAATGACAGCTGTGAGTCTGAAAGGGAGACAGACAGAGAGAAAAACAGTTGAATCTTGAATCTTTAAACAAATTGCATTAAGATAGATGGTGCTATTTTAGTTTTTCTTGAATGTTCTTAGCCAGAGAGTTGTTGCAGATGGCTTTAACCTGTTAAGATTTTATGCCATTAAGAACATTTGTTTTAGTTTACAAATTTAGTTTACAATCATTATTATGATCATGTTTCTGCAAAGAAAAAGGCCAGATAAACTGAGTGTTAATGGTCAGATTTGACTGCTGATGTTTAAGCATTGTCAGAGAATCTTGCACCTTAAGATGCTTTTGAAGCTGTGTTTACACAGTCTGCTGTGTTGTGAACATTATGACACCCAGGTCTGCTGGGAAAATCTCTCACTAACCAGATCTGTGGTCAGAGCACCAGATCACCGTTCGAACGCTTGACCATTTGGATTTCTGTGGTCTGTAAAGACTGCAGAGTTTCTGCCAGATTTTAACATTGCACACAACTTTCATTACATGTCCAGTAAACTAATTTATCTGATCAGATATGAAGTAGTGCTGCCAGAGGGGAGTTTGCTAACACTTTGTTTGTGGTTTTGTTGCTAGAGAAAATCAAAACTTGTGCCTCTCCTGCTAACAAAAATATGATATAAAAATGTTTTGCTAACATTCCCATTAAGTTATGAAAACGTTATTTCTGAATGTTTTTTAAACATTGAAAACGTTATTTTTTTCATAACTTTTATATACAACTTGCATTCATTTTTTTGTTCCTTATGCATGTCTTGTGACTTCATGCAAAGACTATAGAATAACACAAGACGTGTCACTCGTGTCCGCTTGTTAAGTCATGACGTAAGGAACGCCGTTTCCGGGTCCTAGCCTCGACTCGTTTCACTTGAGAATGCCATCAACCTTGAGATAGAGCGTTAGGACCCGGAAGCGCTGCCGCGTGACGTCAGATTTAACAACCGTATAGAGTGCCCCAGGGATGACGCGTTTTATGCAGACTGCTTTTGAGGTTGTACATAAAAATGGTTCCACTGAAAAAGACTGGGAAATACATCAACCTTCAGACGACAACTTCCCTGAATGTAGTCAGCAGCGGTGAAATGTTGACTACAGACTAACGTGCTGGCTCTTCGAATTACAAACGTCGGCCCTTCATCTCTTCTGATTGCACATACCCACTTTTTTCTAAGAAGTGCATTTGATGGGAAGTCGTGAAAACTTAAATAAGGTTGTTTTTGTTTTGAATTGCTACACTGAGGCACACAACAGAACGACCTGCTACTGGACTCTGCCACAGTTTTTTACCGGAAATAAAGTTACACTACAGTGGCCATTACCGGAAACAACTAACGCGGAAGTGTGAAATTGGCCTATTGTTTTGAATGGGAGAAAAGGTGCGTTCACGCGGCCTCGTAATTCCTGTAGTTACAAGATTCTAGCTTGTAAAAAGCGTTCACGTCCTAGTAGAGCTCGTAATTACAGCTTGTAAGCTGGGAGTTTTCTGAAAGCTCCCAGATATACCACGTGGCCGCGCTGTACCACCTGACAGCTGTAGATTAATTTAGGCGTTGACAGTGCTGCCATGGAAATGCATAATTCCCAGTTCAAGGACCAAAAGGACGTGAACAGCTCCGAATATAACGTCACGTGTTGTCATTTCAAGATTCCAGTAAATACGAGGTGACGTGAACGCAGCTAAAGTGTAACGCGCAATATGGCGGAATAAGTCTCGCCTTCTAAATAAGAGCCAATCGCCGACTGGTAAAGTCATTGCGTCGCTTCAGCAGCCGTTAGAATCACCGGTTTCTATAGAAACAGTCAGACTCGCACCACCAAAGAGACGCTCATTTAGGTCTGCGCATGCGCATTAGCTTGATCCAGCCTGAAGAGTAGTTTTTTTCTGTCATGATTCGAGCGTTTAGAAACTAAATTTATGAGCCGGTTATTGTTAGATTTCATTGGTGATTTCAAATATGAAATTTAATCGTAAGGTTGGCATACAGTTTTGGAGAATTTGATGTTTCCCCATTCAAAGAGATTGCATGATGCCCAGGATGCCCGAGAGGTGTTTCAAAGATGGCCGCCGAGTGAAATGACTTGTCTCAAGGGACTTTGCTTCATGTTCTCTGCAGCTCTATTTAATGATTAAATAAGTAGTAACATTTAAAAAATGTTAGATGAACTTCCAACTTACATTTCAAAAACATTTATCAAATATTAATAACATCATAAAGATGTTACAACAATGTTGTTCTCTCAATGTTATGAGAATGTTCTTTAAGTAAAAATAACATTGTATGGATGTTCCATGAACGTTGTTCTCACAACGTTTTCTCTATGTTAGGGCCTACAGGAACTTTCATTAAGTACAGATTACATTGTAAGGACGTTTCATGAATGTTGTACTCAGAACGTATTAACATTATGAAAACATTCAGCAAATAATCATAACATTAAAAGAATCTTCTGAGAATGTTATCCTAAGAATGTTTTCTCACAATGGGTCTCATTCATGAAACACGAGCAGAACGCATTTTTGTGTAAATCGTGCGTAAAGTGGTTCTGGCGTAAATTTTCGGATTCATTAAAATGTTCGTATTTTCCAAATGTTAGTTGGTACGAAAGAAATCTACACCTGCTCCCAGCCACGCGTAAATAGTGCGTTTAACATCCGGACGTTTTGCTCATTAATAAGGCTGCATTTTAATTCACCTTAATAAGGTACATATTTACACAGCATTTTGAAAAAATATTATATATAGTAATTACATACGTTTTTTCTTTTTACTTTTATTGTGAGAGCCAGTAATAGCATCTGCAAACGGAGCACTTTAATCAAATAATTAATTGATTTCAATAGGGCTGGGCAAACTAATGGCCCCAAATGTCCAAAATCCTTCGTTTGGTGTCATAATATGATGCCCATATATAGTTGTCAGTCGGATTTAATGGGCGGGGTTTATGGTAATTGAGAATGAGCGTGCATGCGCGTCCCATTTACGACTGATTGGGATTCATTAACACACACACATTTCACTATCACTTCTGACGTTTACGAAGTATTTGTGAATCAGGAGAAGAGTTTTCGGGAAGGTCTCTTTACGCACAAATCACTCACATATTTACTCGTATATTTACGAATGTTTCATGAATGAGACCCATTATGAGAACATCAATCAAGTTAAATTAACATCATGAGAACGTTCCAACAATGTTGTTCTAAGAATGTTTCCTCTCAATATTTTGAGAATTTTAACTATGAAAACATTATTATATATATTATTTTAGGAAAGTTTTTTCTAACATTTACATAACTTTTACATAACGTCAGTGAAAGTTATGAAAACGTTCCCTGTTAGCTGGGTCCCTTTGTCAGTGGGTTTCAGATCAGCTGAATCAAATTGAAATCATGATTTGATCTTGAATGGATTAAGCCTATTCAAGATATGACATTCAGGTTGATTGTTTTAGTTGGTACATACTGGGCATTGTAATTTTTATGATTCAATATTCTTGAACAGATAGAAGATAAAGAAGTTCTTTCCCATTAGTTTGATTTCTTTTTCTTTCCATTTTTCTTTCTTAACAATTTAATTAATGCAATTGTGAAGCACATTGTAGCCTTATGGCAATTCTATGCTCCTGTACATGGTTTAACTGCAGCAATACGGAAGATAGCAGAGTGTTCCACTTAGGAGACAAACAAATTCACCATAGACACACATACAACTTGAAATTGCTATACAATTTCAGTACTACAGTTATTCCAACTTACACAAGACACATGCTCTAGAATGCATAGCATCTACATCCTTAAAACACATGACTGCATGACTGTAAGTGTTGATTGACACACTTTAAAGAATAAACTTAACTAGTCTAGGTGCACATGTAGCAGCTCAAACAACAAGAATGTGTGTTCTATAAGAACAATGTGTCTAGCACAATTACAAATTTGAACCCTTCTGTTGACCCCTTACAATTCTTCCAGCACTAATTGTGATCCCAACTCCTGTCTACATTCTGGGTCCATCTTACTACAGGTACATCCTGATTCCTTCTACTCTTCTCCAAAATTCTTTTTTCTTCCAGACCAATGCTTGAATCATCATGGGATTAAAGGCCATCCCTGGCATTATTATATAATATTATATTATGATGTAATCATAATATAAATTATATTATATTAAAATAGTGTACATTAAAAATAATTTTATTTGCTGGTCTCTGCTGAGTAATTTGTCCAGAATGACTTGTTCTCATCTCACTGATCTCAAAGCATTTGGCCCTGCAGCTACAGCTGTGCTGGCATGTGCATTGTGTTCACAGCAACAAGACAAACTGGAAACCAGTTGCAGACTTTGATGCTGTGAATACTGGATCAAATCATTGCTCAATTTAAAGATTCTTGTGACTACAATATAGAATTGGACACAATTTTCTTATTTTTAGGCTGAGATGTTATTAATTGCATTCCTTTGAAAATCTATTTGGATATGAAAAGAACGGTTGGATAAACAGTTCTGATAGAGAGCACAAAGATTGTTTTGGTCTGTTAATTTTTTCAGTCTCTTTTGAGACACTGGAAAACACAAGAGTGCGGTGATTGCAAAGTCTCAATCTAGGTAAAAGATATTCATAAGACTGAGCCTAAACAGTGCTATTTACACCATATTTTCTAACATCAGTCATGAAACTTTTTAGCACTTCTTGAATGATTTTTAAAGTGATTTGATGTAGTAATTCATCTTATTCTTTGGTTAAAAAGAATTCTTCCATTCTTTTTCCATTCTTTGAATGGGTGAAACCCTCAGGCTTGATTAATGATATAATTATCATTATGTACATCAGTTGCATTTCCTGCCAACTCCAAAAACTACAACAAGAATTAAACGTGATTAATAGCTTGCCACACATCAGCACATATTTGATTTGCAACATGCAAGTCAATGCCCGTGTCTCACTTCAGCTGTGAGATATTCAAGGATGGCTGCGCTGTACGGCTGCTGTTGTATAGTGTATTTTCCTACTTACAGTTTCTGGGAGTTCTGCATGGCAGCAGTTCTCTAGGACTGAGAGAGAATTTTACCCAGATCACTTTTTTAGAAATTGTCAAATTTCACTGCACTGTTTTGTCCAACTTCACATTTCACACAGAAAGGATTCCAGTGGGAGATAACGCAGCCCTGACGTTTCAACTAAACTATCCCCTGCGAAGGCCTCCTTCCTTCCCTGTGTATAGATAAAACTTTATCAAATTTATTCCAGTTCCCATAGATCCACGGGCAAAACTAATTTTTCTGTTCTATGCGGACCAGACAAGTAATTTGGCAGTATCAAAAAAAAATACAAATACCAATACTTTTTAAAAAAATACCAAGCTTCTGCGCACACACACTCAAACCTATAGACTAAACACGTAAATGAACAGCAAGAATGCATTAAAGGTATTCGGTTTTCAGTAGGAAAGGTGTCATTTAAGCAGTCCCTAAAGTAATAATTAACAATTTTTACAACTGAAGTGATTTAATGAAAACCAACTTAGCTCGATAATATATATTTTTTTCTTAGTGCTACTGTAAATCGAAATTGAAGCTGCTTTGAAACAATATGTATTGTGAAAAGCACTATAATTTGATTTTGTCCATACAACAGAAGTGAATGGGGTCCAAAATAACACAGGACAAAAAATAAGACAGACATTTGAGCCATTTTCCAAAATATTTTCTTTTGTGATCTACAGAATAAATTCACATATAGATGTACATGTGTGCGGCAGGGGGTAGTTAATGACAGATTTAGTTTTTGGTTGAAATATACCATAGAATTCTGCTACCATCATTTGATTGACTGACCAATGTTAATGGCTTCTTACTAATTAAGCCCTAGTCCTAGTCTCAGTGTGTTTGGATGTAAAAAGCCACCTCACCTCTCCCGTGTGGAATTGTTGAGTTGTTGCTGACAATGTAAGGCCACATCCACACAAAGCCAGAGCTTTCCCTATCCAATCTTTTTTTCCCTCATTCTAAAAAAAAAAATAAAAATAAAAAAATAATCTGTAAACAGCATTGTCTCAAGAAATATCTGCATACACATGAAACCACTAAAACCGACTCGAAACGATGTAGTATACATTCCAGACCAGTATTTGTTGTAATTCTGCAACAGAGAGAATAAAAAACAGAGAATAAGAATTGGAGCATGTGCATAAACATGGGGTTGAAGCTTGTTTGATTTCAAGTATGATGTGTTTGATATGTTGCATACATTGAATTCTAGTTATGTTTAGTTTTTCTTTAATACTAAATATTTATTGGATTTAATAAAGTTGATTTCAGATGTGTGATAAGTCATGCTATTGTGTTTGTATTACATTGTTTCTATTTGTTTATGGTTTTACAATAACAAGCGCTTGTCATCATTGGGAAATATCTACTCCTACATGTTGAAATAAATTGAGAAAAAGGGGTTACTGAATGAGATCTATTGGACCCATACCCCTCTGGTAGAAACAGCCAAATCGGCCTAAAATTCCTTTTACAATCAGATTACTGGACCTCAATAACAACTGAGACATTCTACTTCTAATTACCATAAATTGTATCAACTGACCTTTAAAGGCAGTGTAGGTAAAAAATTTTTTAACAACTTTCTTCCAAATTTGTTTAAACTTTCTATATATTTCAATGCATAATTAAAATGTAAGTACTCTGATAAAAAGAGTATAAAAATCGATTGACTCTAGACCGTTTAATCTGTATTAAACACAGCTCATTATTTCCATTCGGGACGAAACATAGGATTGGCTTAGGCGGCTGTCACTCTCTCGCAACCATGGCAACCACCCTTTTGCCACACATGACCTGCCCACTTGCGCGCGCACGTTTGATTTGGGGAATTCAAGAGGAATAACGTACCAAACAATGGCAGAGAAACATCAAGCAGAATTCTCTGTACCGGCCTATGCAGTTACTGAAGGCAAACCGGGCAAAAAAAGGAAGACGGTAACAATACAAGAAAAGGCAAGGAACAAAAACATTTTGGATAAACAAAGAAATAAAACAAGAGTTAATATCGGCGTGGCTTTCCAGCGATGGCGAGAACTGAGGGAACTCAAGGGGCTGAAAAGTGACTCGTTGATGGCCTTATTTCTGCTGGACAGGTAAATCTTTCTTTTTGTATTTTAATCGTACATATTTTTTTGTTTATTTTTTCATGAAGCATGTGTCATTAGCACACGTAGCTGCGTAATATAGCTAACATAACATTACTTAGCGAGCCGTAGTAGAGACGATAAATAATCTATAGCCTAGCTCAAGATGATGGCTATAGTGTTGAATTGTGCATAATTTTGCTTTAGATAACTAAACACATGTTTAACAGATAGTAGGCCTAACGTTACTCCGCATCTAGGAACTTTTCTTAGAACTATATTTACCCTCTGTCTAACTCTTTTACCATGTTCACTTGTAAGTTTACCTGCACGTTTTTTCGCCTTTGTTTTGTTTTTATATTCTCTACCTATGTTTACTGATGTCTTTATCTTGTATCTGTGTGTGTTGTACACACTTTGTTGTATGTGTGTGTTATTATTTTGTGTCTGCAATGCAGTTGTGAGTTGATATTTGTGTGTTTGTTACTCTGTTTATCTGTAATCAAGACATTTTATAAATGTGATGTAATTGTTGTGTTGATTTGTATAATTTGTTTTATTAGTTATGAGAAAGACATATCAACGTCCACACCATTGAAAAGTGGATTTACAATGCCACCACCACCTGTATCCACTATTGTCTCGGAGTCGCTTTCTGACCGGTGAGACTTGTATGTTGTGTCGTTCAGTGAACAAGTGACAGTTTTTATAACTATCAACATGTTTATCTGTTTTTATTGTCATTTTTCACAGTGTAAATGATGGTAATGGAAAAACGTGTATCATGCAACCTGTTTTTAGCTTTGCCTTCTACATAACTAGCTCGTTAGCGATTCAAAAAAATATATATTTTAAACTTTACCAATATCAATATGCTAGCTTGATTAGTGAGTACTAAAATACATCTTGTTTGTTTATCTTCATAATTATAAAGTTATTTTTATTACATGTGATTCTGACATGATGTCATGCACTGTGCTCCTTCCTCTCCGCTCGTCTCAGGTAAATAATGCGTCTTCCAGCTCAGTGGTCGGAGTCGCGCGTTCATGTGTTTTGGGGGCGTGGCTTTGGAAGGAGCCCAGAAGGGAGGGGGTGGAGTGAATAGAAATAATGAGCTGTCTTTAAAACAGTCGTGAGAGGTCTACAGACACTCGATTTTTATACTTTCTTTTTCAGAGTACTTACATTTTAATTATGTATTGATATATAAATAAAGTTTAAACACATTTTAAAAAAAAAATTTTCATACAGTTCTTACCTACCCTACCTTTAACTGAACCAAAATTCACTTTTAGGTGTTTGAACACAGATGAGCAAAGTATGTGTAAACAATCTATTACGGTAAAATCCACCCACTCATTTTTTTATAATCTCCTTAAATCCTAAACAATTTATTCCTCCACAAGCATGTGTATACGCAGCTCTGCAACAGCTGGCTGATCAGATCACAGCCACAGAGCAACAACAAAGGACTGTTATAAGCATTCCCGGACTTAAAGCAAATCTCTCCTGTGAACTGCCAAAATACAGGTTATCCCACCAGAGTGTCTGGTCACATTCAGTTATGAATTACATTAACCATATTGTTGGGGAGTTTTGTGTCCCTAAGCTGCAGCCTCAAAACAAGTGCCACACCCCTCTATACACTCAACAAAAATGCTGTTCACTTTATTTAAACAATTTATTTTGATTCAACACCATTGTATCAGGTTTCTGGTTTAAATATGATTGATTTATGTTAAATTGACTTGAAACGATTACTCTTTGACTTAATTTGATGTTTTCATTTCGGAATAACATGTTTAAAACAAGTAACCAAACAAGCCAACCAGGAGTGCGTTTCCCAAAGCGAACTATGGTCGCAAGTTCCTTCGTTACCAATAGAGTTCAATGGGACTTACGACCATGGTTCACCAACGATGCTTTCGGGAAACGCACTTCAGAGTTCATCAAACAGGACTTTTACTTCCAATCCAGCAAATTAGGACTCCCTCAGGCTTTATTAGCTGCACCTGTGCCCACACCCTTCCCTTTCTGTTGCATGTGGCTGTATTGTGCAGAGGAATGATTCTTCTTTCTTTTTCCTGCGTGTGCATAATTGACTATGTAAGTGCTTTTGTTTGATATTTAGAGATTATTTGGTTTAAGTTTGGCTTAAGTGTATTTATTTCAGGCTTGTTGTTTTTCCTCGTGTATTGTTTGTATTACTTGATTACTTGTGAATTCAGTGGAAGATTTGTACTTGCTTTGTAACGGATTTACCATTGGTAAAACTAAAACTCTGTATTTCTGTTCATTTTGTAGAAACCACGCTTGCATGCAGACGCATGCACATATACACACAATACCTTTTTGGATAAGACTGGACCTGTTATTAACGACAGCCCCACTGGCTTCAAGCTAGCTACCTGTGCATTCCTCCCTAATTCTTTTTCACATATCATATTAACCAAATAGCATGTTTTCAATTCAAAATGGCAAAATTTCATAAAAATGTTGAGCATAGTTGCATCACTGGATATTGCTGTCAGCCGCTGAATAATTTCAATCATAAAACAGTCATGAAATATTAAGGCCCGGTTTCACAAAACAGGGCTTAGCCTAAGCCAGGTTTAGGCCTTAGTTCAATTAGGGCATTTAAAAAGCTTTTATAAATGTTCACTAGAAAAAAACATTACTGCTGTGCATCTCGAGACAAAACGATGGTACTGACATATTTTCATATATTCAGAACAAGTTGCTTTTAGTTAACACAGCTTAAACGTATTAGTCTAGGACTAGCTTGAGCCTTGTCTGTGAAACCGGGGGTAAGTGTTTAGCCACATACTCTTTCACTGCTAAAATGATAGTGTTGCATTGGAATTCGCACTCGTCATCTTTGATTTGATTGGCCAGCTCACTCATTCTGACAGTAATGAGCACTGTTAGACTGCTGAAGCAGACCTTTTTTTTTTTTTTTTTTTTTTTATTTAACTTTATCTTTTTTTTTGTCCTGACAAACAGAGCTGTGTATAGTGGAGTACGGCAGAGCAGCATCAAATGTTATCAATGGTATTGCAAAATCAAAATCTTGCACAATTTTGCGACTTTCTCAGGCTACAAATTGAATATGACTAAAAGTGAAAGCATGCCTGTTAACACACTTGCTAGGCAAATGCCCAACTGTGTTCCCCTTTTGCTTGGCAAGATCTGGGTATATGAAAATAAATTTACTCCTTTGATTATTAAACTCAAATCTGATCTTCAAAAATGAAGGATCCTTCATCTTAACCCCAGTTGGCAGGGTGAACTGTGTAAAAATGACAGTTCTTCCTAGATTCTTATATCTATTTCAGTGCCTTCCCCCTTTTTTTTTCCCCAAAGCCTTTTTCAATAGATTAGACAAATCTATTTTACATGGGATGGGAAAACTCCTAGGATTCGGAAAAGAGTTTCTCCAGAAAAATAGGAGTGATTGTGGGTTAGCTCTTACTATTTTAATATTATTATTGGGTGGCTCAATAGTAGTAGTCTTTTGGATGCACTAATGATTGGTGTGAAACAGAATCTAAATCCTGCACAGCAGCCTCTTTGCAAGCCCTAGCAACATTACCTATTAGAGTAGAACAATGAATCCGGTTGTTCATTCTTCTCTTAAAACATGGACTCCGTTACGCCTACACTTGCATGTAAGACAAGCACTTCTGTCTCAGAGCCAAATATGCAATAATCAAGAATTCGTCCCTGCCAAACTAGACTCTGCATTTAAACAATGCAAGATAAGGGCATTGCTCAGTTTAGTGATCTTTACATTGATGGTGTTTGCTAGTTTTAATGATCTATGTTCCAAATTCAATCTTAATCAAGCTGACCTTTTTCGTTATCTTCAGATACGTCATTTTGTGAATGATCAAAGCCCATCATTTCCATACATTCCTTCCAAGAGTGGAGGGAATGTATGGAAGGAATGTATTCTAGGTGCTCCAGGTGATAAATCAAGTCTCACTCAAAGACAACTAAACATTCTTGCCTTTGCATCCTTATTGGCTCGCAGAGGGGCTTTATTACATTTGGAAATCTGCAAACCCACCTAAAGCATCACAATAACAATGTTATACCTACACTTGGAAAAGATAAAATATTCAATTAGAGGTTTTCATAAATTCTCTTATCTGGCAACCCTTATTATATTTCTCAGCCATAAATGTACTTCTCAGGGTGTGACGATATTTAAATTGATACTGTAACCTTTTCTTTTCACACACCTCTCTATATAGTGGTTTCGTGGTGTTTGATGCTTGGTACCTTTACATATGTAAATATGCACGGTTTATGTTTCTTATTGTTGCACCATTGTTACACCTTTGATTGTGGTATCCAACTATCTATTTATTATTATTTTTTAATATATATATTAATATTGTCATTTAACTATTGCATTTTTTTATTTTTTATTTTGCTCTATCACTATTATTATCTATATTTTTTTTTTATTATCATTTGTACTATTACTGTTTAATTTTTATCTAAGGCAGTTTGTTCGGGGGTGGTTGAGGAGGGATTGAAAATGTAAAAATACAATCTCTGTACAAGCAATAGCTTTTGTTCTTGGAATAAAAAAGAATTAAAAATATCAAATATTGCTGGCCATTTCTAATTATTTGGGGATACAGTTGAAACCAGATATTTACACTCTAAAAAATGCTGGGTTAAAAACAACCCAAGTTGGACAAACCCAGCAATTGGGTTGTTTTAACCCAGTGGTTGGGTTAAATGTTTGCCCAACGTGCTGGGTAGTTTTATTTAACTCAACTGTTGTATAAAAATTACTGTATTGCTTTCTTAAAATGAACCCAAAATATGCTGGAAATGAACATTTATTAATATGTTTAATAAATGAGCATTTATTAATAAGATAATGTATAATAAACAATAAACATTTATTAAATGTACACCTTTTGATTATTATTGTTGCCTCTAGTAATTGTGTCTGATTTTTAATTTTGGATTCATTTTAAGCCAGCCATATAGTTTTAATCAGTAGTTGAGTTAAATAAAACTACCCAGCAGGTTGGGCAAACATTTAACCCAACCACTGGGTTAAAACAACCCAATTGCTGGGTTTGTCCATTTTCAACCCAACTTGGGTTGTTTTTAACCAAACATTTTTTAGTGTATATACACTTCAGAAGAAAACTTTTTTTTTCTTTACTGTCATACATTAAATCAGAGTAAACTTTTTCTGTTTTAGATCAATAAATATTAACATATTTTTTGCATTTGTTAAATGTCAGAATTGAGCAAGGGAGAATTTTTATGTATTTTGTTTTATCACTTTCATCAAAGTCAGAAGTATACATACACTTCCTTAGTATTTGGTAGATTTCCCCCGAAAACGTTTCACTTGGGCCAAAAGTTTTGGGTATCCTTCCACAAGCTTTCTACAATAGTTTGCTGGAATTTTGGCCCACTCCTCTTGACAGAACTGGTGTAACTGGGTCAGGTTTGTAGGCCTTCTTGCTCCACTTGCCTTTTCAGTGCCGCCCACAAATTTTCTATGGGATTGAGATCAGGGCTTTGTGATGGCCACTCCAATACCTTGACGATACGATGATCGCGTAAACGATTTGCTGATGTTTTTAAGGCCCTACCTCATGCACAGATGATGTATATTAATATTATTCCTTTCAGTGCACCTAATAAATAGTCTTTTATCAGTTAGTAAAGACAGTTTCAAGTAATATTGCAAAAATGTATAAAACAAAACATCCTCCATTTGCACCCAAGCTTTAACTTCCTGGCTGATGTCTTCAGATGTTGCTTCAATATATCCACATAATTTTCTTTTCTCATGATGCCATCTATTTTGTGAAGTGCACCAGTCCCTTCTGCAGCAAAGCAGCCCCACAACATTATACCACCACCCCCATACTTCACAGTTGGGATGGTGTTATAGGCTTCAAAGCTTCGCCCTTTTTCCTCCAAATATACTGTTTGTCATTATGGCCGAACAGTTCAATTTTTGTCTCGTCAGACCACAGGACATGTCTCCAGAAATTAAGATTTTTGTCCCCATGTGCAGTTGCAAACTGTAGTCTGTCTTTTTTATGGTGGTTTTGAAGTAATGGCTTTCTCCTCCCAGAGTAACCGTTCAGCTCATGATGGTACAGGACTCGTTTTACTGTGGATAATGACACTGTCTTGCTAGTTTGAGCCAGCATCTTCACAAGGTCTTTTGCTGTTGTCCTGGAGTTCATTCGCACATTTCACACCAAAAAAACATTCCTCTCTGGGACTCAGAATCCATCTCCTTCCTGAGCGGTATGATGGTTGTACATTCCCATGTTTTTTATACTTGCATATTACTGTCTGAACGGATGAACGTGGGACCTTTAGGCATCTGGAAATTGCACCTAAGGATGAGCCACTCACACTTGTGGAGGTCCTAATGTCTTGGTTGATTTCTCTTGATTTTCCCATGATGTCAAAGAAAGAGGCTCTGTGTTTGAGGTGTGCCTTTATATGCATCCACAGATGCACCAGTTAACTCAAATGGAATCAATTAACCTATCAGAAGCTTCTTAAGCTCAGAATGGAGTTTTCTTTTTGTTTAAAGACACAATAAACTTAATGTACGTATACTTCTGACTTGATGAAAGTGATAAGAAAAATACATAAAAATTCTCCCTTGCTTGATTCTGACATTTAACAAATGCAAAAAATATGTTAATATTTATGAATCTAAAACAGAAAAAGTATACCTTTCAGCATTGATGGTGCCTTTCCAGATGTGTAAGCTGCCCATGCCACACGCACTCATGCAACCCCATACCATCAGAGATGCAGGCTTCTGAACTGAGCTCTGATAACAACTTGGGTTATCCTTTTCCTCTTTAGTCAGGATGACATGGTGTCCCAGTTTTCCAAAAAGAACACAAATTTTGATTTGTCTGACCACAGAACAGTTTTCCACTTTGCCACAGTCCATTTTAAATGAGCCTTGGCCCAGAGAAAACGCCTGTGCTTCTGGATCATGTTTAGATATAGCTTCTTTTAAGACCTATAGAGTTTTAGCCGACAACGGCGAATGGCACGGTGGATTGTGTTCACCGACAATGTTTTTGGAAGTATTCCTGAGACCATTTTGTGATTTCCATTACAGTAGCATTCCTGTTTGTGATGCAGTGCCGTCTAAGGGCCCGAAGATCACGGGCATCCAGTATGTTTTCCGGCCTTGACCCTTACGCACAGAGATTGTTCCAGATTCTCTGCATCTTTGGATGATATTATGCACTGTAGATGATAACTTCAAACTCTTTGCAATTTTTCTCTGAGAAACTCCTTTCTGATATTGCTCCACTACTTTTCGCCACATCATTGGGGGAATTGGTGATCCTCTGCCCATCTTGACTTCTGAGAGACACTGCCACTCTGAGAGGCTCTTTTTATACCCAATCATGTTGCCAATTTACCTAATAAGTTGCAAATTGGTCCTCCAGCTGTTCCTTATATGTAAATTTTACTTTTCCGGCCTCTTATTGCTACCTGTCCCAATTTTTTGGGAATGTGAAGCTCTCATGAAATCCAAAATGAGCCAGTGTTTGGCATGACATTTCAAAATGTTTCACTTTTAACATTTGATATGTTATCTATATTCTATTGTGAATAAAATATAAGTTTATGAGATTTGTAAAGTATTGCATTCCTTTTTTATTCACAATTTGTACAATGCTAATTTTGGACACAGCAAGTGTCAAATGTCCAAACCCTGCCTAATAACAAGCAAGGGGAAGTACCGCAATGGAAAACACATTTGGAAACTGACTGTAAAATAATATTCCAAAACAAATATGAGATGCCCCTCTTGGTCCTAGTATAATACATTTTCACAAAATGTATTTCAAATTTAATTCAAGCACTTTCAAGGACCAATATTTGTTTTCAGGTACTTTCCAGGCCTTGAATTCATGTGTCTGAAATCCAAGTACTTTCAAGGCACGTGGGAACTCTGAACAAAGACAAACCATGGTTCACAGCATGCCAAAGAAGATGCTTACAGGAATGGGCAGAGTCTTGTATAATCAGGATAAAAACACACTGACAATAGAGATCAGAGTGGCTAAGAGAAACATCTCTAAAAAACTGAAAAACAGTTTTCAGCCAACGACCTGCATCAGTGTGGAAAGGCCTAAAAGACATTACCAATTAGAAAACGCCACTCCGCAGCACTGTCAAATCAACAACTGGCCGACGATTTGAATGAGTTTTATTGTAGGTTTGGAAAACCTGGTCTCACGCCCCATACCCAGTCTTGACCATTCTTACCTCTCCCTCTTTTCTGCACTTACAATCTGTTGTATGCCGGGTCTTCTGGAAACAGAAGACAAGGAAAGCACCTGGCCCAGACGCTGTTTCACCAGCCTCTCTGAAATCCTGTATTGACCAGCTGACCATCTTTACAACAGATCACTGGAGCTATGTAAAGTCCCTCCCTGCTTCAAATGCTCCACCATTATCCAAATCGCAAAGAAACCCAAAATCACAGGACTAAAAGACTATAGACCTTTCGTTTTTTAACATCTGCGAGACACCACTGATATACACATGCAATTTTTTTTCCTTTTTTTTTTTTCGTTCAGACATAACAGACTGTGTTTGTGAACTTTGTATTTGACAGTTTAAGTGCAATAACGTGAAAGAGAAAGCAGTTTAATACAGTTTAAGCACTGTATTTCTATGTGTGTTCACATAGAAATACAGCTTTCTATGTGTTCATCGGATGTGTGCGCTCAGAAAACCATATATCAGAAGTTTAAACTGATATGGCTTTAAAACACATGCATATAATAACATTCATGATGACAAAGAATTGAAATGTCACATGACCGCGATAAAGATGAAAATTTAAAACCAAACAGATTTTGGCAGAGTATTCGAGGCACAAGCTCTACAGGCTCCGGGGTGGGGAGCAGCAGTTCATTTGAATTTAAAGATACATGCACAAAAATAGCATGTTTGTCAACGGGCTTTTAAAATATAGTGTAATAAATGATCTGTGGGGTATTTTGAGCTGAAACTTCACAGACACATTCTTATATTACATCTTGGAAAAAGAGGCATAATAGGTCCCTTTTTGTGTCTTTAAACTTTCACTAACCCAAAAACCTCACAAATTGTTTGCCAATCAACAGCAAAACATCTACATTTCAAGATTTATTAATGATCAGACTGGAATTATGTACAAAATTATAGCATCAGTGAACATAAATATGGTTTATTTATCATTCAAAATCCAATCTTTTGCAGAAACAATGTAACTTATACATATAGCAATGCTTAATGTTGAAATTCATCATAGCAACAAATATATGACCAAATTATGTAGCATCTAACCAGTATAAAAAAAGTCAAAGTTCTGGCTAGAACCTAGCAAGAAATATGTTTAGTAGTATATGAGCTTGGCTAAAATGTGCACCATAGTACAAATAGTACACTAAATTAAAATGATAAAAACAATTCTTTGCTTCAAGGTGGGAAACGAAGGTCACTGCATGATAACACACATTATCATGTTTCAACCTCCTCTGGATAAACAAGTTTAACTTGAACATGGTCTCTCAGTGCTTCATTCTCTCGGTACACATACACAGGAGAGCTCTGGGGTCGTGTGTAACCTTCAACCTCTTCCCTGCTCTCATCTGCAAGGTCACAAAGAGAGGTCACACAGGGGTCGTGTTCCTGCAAGGCTGTTGGATAGCGCAGAGCGGTTTTCTCGATCCGCACTGAACGCCGCACTGGGGTAAAGAAACGGATTTCGTGACCGTCTACTTGTCCTGATTCTGCTCCCTGCTGACTCCTTTTCCCCCTTAAAATGTGCAAGGAAATACAAATTTATAAGATATTACTCAATTTATTGCAGCAAAAAGAGCAGACCGTCATCCTGACATGCTTCATGAAGCTGGACTTCCTGTGCAAGTTGTGACCTGTGAGATGAACCAAGAACTACATGCTGTGTAAATGTTATCTCAGAGTGTTATCTTACTTATGCAAACATCCTGATTTCACATCCTAAACTCTTACATCACTGGATAATCATTTCTTGCTTTATAATATTATTCAATAGTTGTATTAGTAGGGCTGGGTTGAAGATATAGATTTCTCTATTTTAATTGATTCTCATTTTGATGAACCGACATTGCTTCTTTAGTCTATGCTGTTTTCAGTTGATAACGTGTGAACAAAACTTCACTAAATATTATTTGCAGCATGCCTCCTGTCCAATAAATCACAATTAGCTTTGTTACTTTTGATATGGAAACAAAGTCTGTACTTTCAATTTTTTAAAGAAATTCTAACAATAAAATTGTTTTGATGCTCTTTAAAGGATTAGTCCGCTTTCAAATAAACTTTTCCTGATAAATTACTTAGCCCCATGTCATCCAAGATGTTCATGTCCTTCTCTCTTCAGTCGAAAAGAAATCAAGGTTTTTGATGAAAACATTCCAGGATTTTTCTCCTTAATGGTTGAAGGTCAAAATTACAGTTTCAGTGCAGCTTCAAAGGGCTTTAAAAGATACCAGATGAGGAATAAGGGTCTTATCTAGCAAAACGATTGGTCATTTTAAAAATAATAAACAAATCTTCGCCTTCTAAGTGCTTCCGCCAAAAACCGCATTTCCATATTCTCCAAAAAGCTTACACTAATTCCTACGCCTTCCCTATTCTACTTACAGAATGAATGCAGCGCCAGTTACATTTTTTCCGTAAGTAGAATAGGTTTTATAAGACCCTTATTCCTCATCTGGTATCGTTTAAAGCCCTTTGAAGCTGCACTGAAACTGTAATTTTGACCTTCAACCGTTTTGGCTCCATTGAAGTCCACTATAAGGAGAATAATCCTGGAGTGTTTTCATCAAAAACCTTAATTTCTTTTCGACTGAAGAAAGAAAGACATGAACATCTTGTATGACATGGGGGGGAGTAAATGATCAGGAAAAGTTTATCTGAAAGTAGACTAATCCTTTAATGTGACATGACAGATCGCTGTAATGCCTCAGTTCAAGAGAAGCCTCTTCACTACTATAAACAAAAATGAAGATCAAAAGGAATGTTTAAAGACAGCACAGCTTCTTAAATATTTCATGTCTTATGTAATAGTTCAATCAGTTTCTCAACCACAGGAAGATGTCAATAAAACAGCTTGTGAACAATGTCATATAACGTTACATTCAAAGCCATTCAATGACCATAGCTTATATAAAATAAAAAAAATAAGTGCTACCAATTTTTTTTCTTCCACATAAAACTGTTGATGTGGAGATGCATTTTACAGGCAAACAACCAATATAAACATCACAGTCTAATCATCTTAAAACTCATGTTTAAATGTAAAAAAAATGCTCACTTAGAGTGAGCATAAATTTGTAGATATTAAGAGCTCAATATAAAAGAGTTTTCATTGTTTGTACATACAATTTAAGTAATAAATTATTATACTTCGTTCTCAAATTATTAATATTAATTAATGTTGGTTACAATTATTTTAAATGTGAAAATTGGTAATAATAAAGAATGAGGAGTTGTATCCAAAGTTTTACTGGTACTAAGTAAATAAATTAAATGATGAAAATAAATAATTATTAAATATATATATTTTTAATTACATACATTTTAACAGTCCTAACATTATGCTCTTATTCCAAAGAACATTCAGGCAACAGTGCATATTAGATCATTCAAGTTGGATTGTGTAAGTGTCGTACCCTGGGGTGGCTGTAATTTTATATTTAACGACAGACGAGTCTCCCCTCATTCCACATATGAGGGCTCCAACAGGTTTTGGCGTAGATATGGAGTCTCTGCCTTCCTGTTCATCATGCATCCTAGTCTCTACCACTTCAGGCTCTTTTGGCATTGGAGACGCAACTGAATGATTTAAAACATGGTGAGATTTTTAATTAATTTACATTTATGCATTTACAATACCTACAATATTCACTAAGACTAAGAAAAAGCTCAGAGTTTGTGGGAGAAATCATGTTAAACCTGCGCCCAATAAAAACAAAATAACACATAAAAACAAAACAAAAAAAAACAGCCAAGTTCTTCCACACCAAACTCAGAAAACCACCTGTATGGAACTTGTATTCATACATTTCACACGACATGTAGACATGGGTGGAAACCCGAATGGGAAAGTCTATTTGGAGGGCAAAACAAGAATTTCCTTTGATGCCCTCTAGCTGTTTTTTCAGTGATATATAAAAAAAAAAAAAAAAAAATTTAGTGTATACCTTATTGATGATGTGCCCAGAGTATGAACACCAACACGCTTACTTGCACGTTAAGCTTTCCAAAGAAAACCATAAAAAAGGAAAAGCTTAATTTTGCTTAATGCATTAACCCAAAACATTCATAGTCAGGGCTCATCTGAACTTGATCTTTTAAAGTCACTGTAAGCAGCATTAAATGTTTGTTTTTTTTGAAACAGTGACTGCAAGTGGCAATAACTTGCCATTTGTTTGTATATATTTGTTTTTTTTCTTTTGAGAGGTGTGATGTAAACATTCATGGCTTGAAACAGATGGAAAAGGCCTGTGCTGAAGTTTTATGTAGGTTTTGCCCTCCAGGTTGTGCCAGTCACGCAATGGAAAACAATTAAATGTCATGACGAGTTGAAGGACTTCTCTAGAACTTTATTGTATGGTCTATCATTAATATTCATCCTCGGATTTGGCTATGCCAGTCATAACTCAATTAATTAGGAAGGTCTTCTCCACATATTTATGTATAAATTAGAAAAAAAACTATATATGAATTTTAGATAATAGATAATATAGATAAAACCACCAGTGGTATTTAAAAAAGATAGCACAGACACACTCTTCAAGTTACTTTCAATGATAAAAATTGATATACAAAAAATGTGGACACTTTCTGTTTATGAGACATCACTCAAACATGTCCATAGTTAATGTAAATTAATATAATAGTATAATATAATATAATTAATATAATAATAATAATAATAATAATAATAATAGTACCTCTGTGTAACAGTAATATTATTTATGCAAAGCTGAATTTTCGTCTTCAGTGTCACATGATCCTTCAGAAATCATTTTAATATGCTGATTTGGTGCTCAATTATTAAAAATTGTTTTTCCACGATTCTTTGATGAATAGACAGTTTAAAGAAGAGAATTTATATTCAAAATAGAATTCTTTTGTAACATTATAAATGTCTTTAAATTAATTGAATGTGTTCTTGCTGAATAAAAGCATTAATTTAATTAATTTCCTTCTTTTTTAAAATCTTAATTACCCCAAACTTTTGAATGCATCACATTTTCCAACTGTTTTCAACATTGATAATAATAAGAAATGATTCTTGGGCCAAAAATAATACTAATAAAAAAAATCCTGAATGAAAAAAATCTCTTTGCTTTCCGTGAGATAGGGACCCGAGCGGTCACAAGGAGAACCACACCTAGATGTAAAAACGGGAGCGATGTTGACATCCAAAAAGATGTTTATTACAGTGGTTGTGCAAAAATGTGCAAATAAAGATGGTTAAAAGAAATAAAACAAGTCCAATTTTTCTGAAGAGACACAATCGCTTATATGATGAACAGATGTCAGAGTCAAAGCCTAAATTAAATCTGTTCATCATTTAAAACAACAGTGTCTCTTCAGAATATTCAGACTAACTTAATTCATATGGATTCGTTTTATGATCTCTTTATAAACCTTTTGAAGCGTCAAAGTTCCAGTTGTGAAGACAGTCTATGGAGGGACATAATGCCGTCAGATTTTATTAAAAAGATCTTAATTTATGTTCTGAAGATGAACAAAATATATTCTATATCACAATACATTTTTTTATTAAATAAATGCAGCCTTGGTGAGCATGAGACTACTTAAAAAAATTTTAAAAAAATTTCCTGTAATTAATTATATGATTAATAATTTAATTACTTTAAACTTGTGACCAATAGTATTCACTAATAATATATTCCTAGTCCATATCCAAGTAATTGCAAAAAAATGTACTGTATGTCACTGTAAGACAGAAATAAGGATTACTCATCCTCCCACTTTACCTTGAATTTGTTTCTTTTTAAGGATCTCAAATACCACAGATCGTAGTTCATCCACTGGCTGTTGAGAAAAAAAAAATCAAATCACATAAAGTGAAACAGGTCGGTTACTCATGCACGTGTCTCTTTGATTTCCTGTTATTGTAAGTCCTTGCCAAAGTACTAACTGGAATTAGCTCATTTCAAAATAATAAGTATGCTTTACATAATTGTCTGTGACCCATTAAAATAACAAAAATCTGTTTTCCAGTTGATTAGATTTACATGCGCAAAGAGATCGTAAACAGACTGTGAGAAGTCAATTAGTCACAGAAAAAAAACACATGTGGTGAAGTCAGTCTGTAAGAGACGGATCGTTAACAGCGGGTCCTTGTAGTAATTACAGTATGTCGGGAAGGGAATCGAAAAGTTCACCCATCATCCATCAACATCAAATAGGGCTTATCATTTGAAACAAGTAACTAGTAGCAACTGTACATGGCCACTAGCTCTAACGTTAACCTAGGTCAGGGGTGTCCAAACTGCGGCCCGGGGATGAATTTTAAGCGGCCCGCAGTTTGTCTATTAAAATATATTATGTGTGGCCCACCATGCACAATTTACTAATCGTGCAGTTTCACAATGTCAACACAAGGCGGCAGTACTCGATTTTAAGTAGGGGAAACATTAACGTACCAAAAGCAGAACGAAACAGCGCTACTTGTGCGCACTGCGTGACTCACAAGCTCACAAATATCTTATTTTATTTCATTTTTAATGTAGACTTGTATTAAATGCCAATAATGCCACATTAGACTATTTTTGTCCTAAACTTTCAGTTCAAACTACTCTACTGTCAGCTCAAACTTTTGTCAAATCTGTTATGTTTTCAAGAAAGAAAACATGTAGGCCTAAAAAAAAAAAAAAAAAAAAAAAAAATTATATATATATTATATATTATATATATATATATATATATATATATATATATATATATATATATATATATATATATATATAAAGGGCTATCAAAATATCACGTTAATTTCGATGAATTAATCTGAGAAAAAATAACGCGTTAAAAAAATTTACGCAGATTAATCTATTCCGTATTGACCTTTGAACCTGGAGCCGTTCTCGTGCGCACAAGCTCTCTCTGTCTTCAAAGTAAGCACCGTCTTTGCACTCTCTCTACCTCACACATAATAATCTAAATCAACTGACACAATGCTAAAAGTTCGTAAGACCGAATCCATGTTTCACGAGGCGCATCCGGAGAATGTTTTTCCTGAATAACCGTTGGGTGTGAATATTGCTCAAAAGAACGTCAACTCATCTTCTCTGACAGGCGCCCTGCACGTGCAGCTGACATAAACCACACTTTCAAAAAGAAAATCCTACCCAGTGGTGAAGTGTTTTCCGTGTTGACAAATCTTTTGCGATGTCCTAATAACAGTCGCGATTCGCATGTAACGCGTCAACGTCCGCTAATGTCCAATTCGCGACCTAATGACTCATTTGAACAGATTCATTTTAATGAATCATGACAACAACTGATGATCTGTCCACACGGTCTATAATGAATCATTTACTCGAACAACTCTGAAGTGAGAACATAAGTGTGCTTACCCCATTTAGCAAGAGTGGTTAGTAAAATTAGCCTTAATAATAGCCTGCGTAATATCATTGCACTGCTGCAGCCATGATACGGCAGCAAAGTTCCTTGATTATTACACCGGAATGAGAGTATAGTTCCTAGCCATATCAGCCTAGAAAATTGCAACTTTTCATTTTCTGTCGGTCTTAGTACACGATTTAACTACAGAAGAGTCAAGTTTTAAATAGGAAAAATATCAAAACTCTTTGGTCATTTTTAAGCGCAATGCTAACGGTCTAATCAGATTCAATGAACTATGCTAAGCTATGCTAAAAGTGGTACCGCCAGAACCGGAGATCGGCTGAATGGATTCGAAAACGGTCAAACTCAACTGTTTAACTCTAGGGGAGTTGGAAAATGAGCCTATTTTCAAAAAAAGTGGAGTGTTCCTTTAAATGACAATGTGTAGTAAATTAGGCCTACCTATAAAATCAGTTAGTTTAGACTGGAGTGAGGTGAAACCAGAACAAAGCAAGTTGTTGTTAGCTAGGTGCATTCAATTGTATATGGTAGAACATTATATTATTAGTTAATAAAACTTCTAAATGCTACTTTTTAATACTTTTCAGGTTAAGCAAAAAAGCATCTTTGCTTACAAAGCTATAAAATCACTTTTTTTTTTTTTTTTTTTGCAAAGAGGGCAAGAAAGAATTACAGTGAGAGTGACGGGTACTTTATTGTCAGTATCGGGCTCGCAGATCACATGGGTAGGGCACTTTTTACTGTTTGTGTGTATGACCATGTCTGTCACCACCGAAGACCATTTTTTACCCAGGAAAAACCCTGCATTGATTCATTTGAATTGAAATATTTAATACTTTCAGAGCAAAAAATTATGTATTTGATTCATTTAGATTAATCAATCACAGAGTATGTAATTAATTAGATTAAAAATTTTAATCGATTGACAGCCCTAATATTTTATTTTTTATATATATATACACATATATACACAGTCCAAAAGTTTGGAACCACTAAGATTTTAATTGTTTTTAAAAAGAAGTTTCGTCTGCTCACCAAGGCTACATTTATTTAATTAAAAATACAGTAAAAAACAGTAATATTGTGAAATATTACAAATTAAAGTAACTGTGTACTATTTAAATATATTTTACAAAGTAATTTATTCCTGTGATGCAAAGCTGAATTTTCAGCATCATTACTCCAGTCTTCAGTGTCACATGATCCTTCAGAAATCATTCTAATATGCTGATTTGAGCAAAACAGTGGTGTACTTTTTTTTTTTCAGGATTCCTTGATGAATAGAAAGTTCAAAAGAACAGCATTTATCTGAAATACAAAGCTTCTGTAGCATTATACACTACCGTTCAAAAGTTTGGGGTCAGTAAGAATTTTTTTTTTTTTTTTTGAAAAGAAATTAAAGAAATGAATACTTTTATTCAGCGAGGATGCATTAAATCAATCAAAAGTGGCAGTAAAGACATTTATAATGTTACAAAAGATTAGATTTCAGATAAACACTGTTATTTTGAACTTTCTATTCATCAAATAATCCTGAAAAAAAATATTGTACACAAATATTTTGTACAATTGTACACATTAAATGTTTCTTGAGCAGCAGATCAGCATATTATAATGATTTCTGAAGGATCATGTGACACTGGAGACTGGAGTAATGATGCTGAAAATTCAGCTTTGCCATCACAGGAATAAATTACTTCGTGAAATATATTCAAAAAGAAAACAGTTATTTTAAATTGTAATAATATTTCACAATATTACTGTTTTTACTGTATTTTTAATTAAATAAATGTAGCTTTGGTGAGCAGACGAAACTTCTTTTAAAAACATTAAAAATCTTAGTGGTTCCAAACTTTTGGACTGCACTGTATTATATATATATATATGATGCAAATTCTTGAGTTGAGAAAATTAAGTCCAGGCCGTGATGACGTTGTAGAAAATTATTTATTCATTTCCAATTAAAATTAACCTCACACGCAAGTTCCAATCAATAATAGAAATGTTTAATAAAACCAAAAGGTAAAAATTAAAATCTGAAATCGAACATTTATAATAAGAGCATTCCGAAATCTGAGTATAGTAATTTGCAAGAAAATCATTAGAAATGGCGCCAACGAGACAGCAAGATGCAATCAAGATAGCAGGAAAAGAAGGTACCAATCGAGAGAATGAGCCAAGTTTTATACCCCAAGATGGGAAAAACTTACATCACATTGAGGGTCTTGTTTTGGATGAGTAAGAAAGGTCAAAATGAACCTTTCCATGGCTCTGAGGTTTTAAAGAAATTCATGACATTTGATGATTTCCTGCTATTCTGACAGTCATTGGATAATTTTGTGATCTCGTGACAATTGACATTATCAAACAACCCCAAAATAGTATCTAAATGGGTGGGGTAACACCTTCTTCGGAATGATACAATAACAAGTTAACATTTGACAAAAAATTCCTGTTCATTTGAATACAAAGATACAAAATACTATTGCAGAAAAAGTACATCATGTGATCCATTCTAGAACATTTACGCTTTGGTAAAATTTTGGCAGTAACCCAACTCAACCACAAAAATAACAACCCCTCTTCAACCCAGAAACTTAAAGTTCACTTGGAACATCAAAGTCATACAGTTCAACAGGTGAAATAACACAATAGAGATCACAACAACAAAAGAGCATAATATGGAGTAAATATATAGTTCTTCTTGAATATAAGTGATTATATGAGAGTAACCAGAGTAAGATAATATGAATACTTGAAATCATAAGTAACATTAAAATTCATAACCAATAAACGAACATGCATAATTGAATATAAACCATTTCGGATCCATCAATATATATAATATATTATATTATATTATATTATATATATTGATGGATCCGAAATGGTTTATATTCATTTATGCATGTTCGTTTATTCATATTCTATGTACTCACTTAATCATTAATCATTTTTAATCTTTTTATCATCATTTATTGGTTATGAATTTTAATGTTACTTATGATTTCAAGTATTCATATTATCTTACTCTGGTTACTCTCATATAATCACTTATATTCAAGAAGAACTATATACTCCATATTATGCTCTTTTGTTGTTATGATCTCTATTGTGTTATTTCACCTGTTGAACTGTATGACTTTGATGTTCCAAGTGAACTTTAAGTTTCTGGGTGTGTATGTATATATATATATATATATATATACACATATACATGTTAACTAGGTCAGGGGTGTCCAATTTTTTTTTTTTTAAGATTCAATGTTGCGGACACAGTAAAACTGAAAAATGTGTAGTCTAAGTTATATTATTAACTTTACTTTCATGTTATAAGTTAAACAGATGTTATATTAAACTTAGTCTTGTCAACATTTTGGAAATTGTTTTCCAAATTTTGTGTTCATTCATTGAGATATTGTTTAAAATGTTACTTTTTTAATGCTGAGCACTGTATCAGTTCTACAATTGCTAACATGAGATTGCAGCTGGTTCATTATCAAAATAAAATACAGTCAACATATAACAAGTTACACTGCTCAATTTAAATAGTTTTTGGTACAACATGTGCCGTTCAGCGTGACCACTGTGTTGTTATGCCAAGCACATTTTTGCACGTGAAGGATGTTTTATGTAAATATAGGAATTTGAGTGAAGTACAAGGCCTAGTTTACATAATGAATAATATTTAGCATCCAGAAACATGATGAATATGGAAACATTTGGATTTGTGCTGAATGAACAAGGTTGTCAGTGAGCCCAGTGCTGGTTTCTGTTTCAGTTTCACTGAATTAGTTTTGACTTGACATTTATATAGCTACTTTTAGTTTTCATTCTCGTTCTGTTCTGAACACCATTAAAAGGTGCCCTAGAACTTTTTTTTTAAAAGATGTAATATAAGTCTAAAGGTGTCCCCTGAATGTGTCTGTGAAGTTTCAGCTCAAAATACCCCATAGATTTTTTTTTATTAAATTTTTTAACTGCCTATTTTGGGGCATAATTAGAAATGAGCCGATTGAGGGTGTGTGGCCCTTTAAATCTCGTGCTCCATGCCCCAAGAGCTCGCGCTTGCCTTAAACAACATAAAAAAAATTCAAAGAGCTCATATAACTCTCAAAATGGATCTTTACAAAGTGTTCGTCATGCAGCATGTCTAATCACGTAAGTACAGTGTTTATTTGGATGTTTACATTGATTCTGAATGAGTTTGAGGCTATGCTCCATGGCTAATGGCTAATGCTACACTGTTGGAGAGATTTATAAAGAATGAAGTTGTGTTTATGAATTATACAGACTGCAAGTGTTTAAAAATGAAAATAGCGACGGCTCTTGTCTCCGTGAATACAGTAAGAAACGATGGTAACTTTAACCACATTTAACAGTACATTAGCAACATGCTAACAAAACATTAAAAAGACAATTTAGAAATATCACTAAAAATATCATGATATCATGATAGTTATTATTGCTCCATTTGCCATTTTTCGCAATTGTTCTTTGCTTGCTTACCTAGTCTGACGATTCAGCTGTGCACAGATCCAGACGTTAATACTGGCTGCCCTTGTCTAATGCCTTTCATAATGTTGGGAACATGGGCTGGCATATGCAAATATTGGGGGCGTACATATTAATGATCCAGACTGTTACATAACAGTCAGTGTTATGTTGAGATTCGCCTGTTCTTCGGAGGTCTTTTAAACAAATGAGATTTATATAAGGAGGAAACAATGGCGTTTGAGACTCACTGTATGTCTTTTCCACGTACTGAACTCTTGTTATTTAACTATGCTGAGGTAAATTCAATTTTTTAATCTAGGGCACCTTTAAATTAGAAGGATTTATTATGGAGTGAGGGGACCTAAAATAGCCTATAGCTATGTTTGTAATGTTTTAATAATGTTTGCATAATGTCAGTATTTTACATTTATGTAATAATAAAATGGGACTTGTTCACAAAATGTTTTTTTTTATTTCTCAAAAACCCTATTTTATATGTATAGCATATTTTTAGCCATGCAGCAAGCTTTTTCAAAAAAAAAATTACTTTTTAAAAAATGTAACCCATAGTATTAATCAGTCAAAATTCTTACTGTCAGTTATGGTTAAGAAGTTAATTATGAGCATCCCTACTATGTCTATTTTTCTTTTTAATTCTTGCAAAAACACAAGCAAAAGGAAATACCATCAATAAAAATATATATTTGACAGATAGAGAGACTGACCTCTCTTACAACACGGACAGCCTCCTGAAACATTGGCAGGACCTCCAGGTTTCCTTCTTTTTCCATTAGTCTGGCCTGGCAGATCCAGTATTTTGCAAACTTCTGTGCCATTGGCACCCGAGACAGCACATCTCTGACCTGTTCCACCGGGAAACCCTGTCACAGAAAGACACAAGCAGCATTGGATCAGTTCTCAACATGATTGTGAGCACCCAGAAAGCATCATCTAATCAAATTCATATTCATTAAAGGTATAATTCACCCAAAACTGAAAATTCTATCATCATTTACTCACCCTCAAAATCTGTATAATTTTCTTTGTTCTGCTGAACACAAAGGAAGATATTTTGAAGAATGTGTTAAACTGAATAGTTTTGGGGCACCATTGACTTCCATAGTAGTTTTTTTCTACTGTGGAAGTCAACGGTACCCCAAAGTGGCCTGGTTACAACCTTCTTCAAAATATCTTCCTTTGTGTTCAGCAGAGCAAAGAAATTTATACAGATTTGGAACAACTTGAGGGTGAGTAAATTGTGATAGAATTTTCATTGAACTATTCAGTGAACTATCCCTTTAAATATATTCTACACTATACCAGGTTGTCCAGAATATTGTATCATGTAGGACATAAATATAGGAGTGCAATGCAACTTGTACTGCATTTCTAATAAAAATGAAAATTCACCCCAAGATTAAAATTCTGTCACTAATTACTCACCCTCATATCATTCCAAACCTGCAAGACCTTCAATCATCTTCGGAACACAAATTAAGATATTTTTAATGAAATCCATGAGTCTTCTGGCTTCTGATAGACTGCAACACAATTACCTTCAACACAAGAAGTCTCCTATGCTGATCACGTGCAGCGCTTCCGGGTTCTACGTCAGAACGCAACTCATTATTGGCCAGCACCTGTGTCAGTATCACACACATACATTGTGCTGCTCACGTGTACATCGTCGGCCAATACTGAGCCGGCATTCTGACGTACTACCCGAAAGCACTGTACTGTGTTTACTATGTGATCAGCATAGGAGACTGACATGGAAGAGAAGAAATTGCTGAATAAATTCGTTATTTTTTTGCACACAAAAAGTATTCTCGTGACTTTATAACATTAAGGTTGAGCCACTGCAGTCACATGGACTATTTTAAAAATGTCTTTGCTATCTTTCTGGGCCTTGAAAGTGGTAACTATGTTGCAGTCTATCAGATTTCATCAGAAATATCATAATTTGTGTTCCGAAGATGAATTAAGGTCTCAGGGGTTTGGATAGACATGAGGGTAAGTAATTAATGGAATAATTTTTGGTTGAACTAACCCTTTAAGTAGACCATGAACTCAAGAGCCGTAAGACTGCTAGAAAAGAATTTTAAACATCATGGACAATTTATGCCAGAAAGTGGCAAACAGTTAAGATCTGCTCTACTAAAACTGGAAAAAGTAAGTATTGTGATAAGAGATACTATGCAGACAAATGTTTAATGTTGGTGTGCCAATGATTTTGTCTAAAAGGCTTTAGTGTTTTTTTTTCTCATGGTAAAAAGTGGCTGGACTGAAACTTACCCTTTTATTGAAACTGGTGCTCTGCTGTGCCAAGAGAAACATTTCACTGGGTTCTTTTGTCACAGAGACATTTTAGGTCCTACAGTGTTGGTCAGAATTATTGGCACCCTTGGTAAATATGATCAAAGATGACTGTAAAAATAAATCTGCATTGTTTATCCTTTGATCTTTAATTTATAAAATTAGCAAAAATCTAACCTTTCATTGAAGGAAAAGAATTGAAAGTGGGGGTAAAAATCACACTACAAAAGTGTTTTTCTCCAAAACGTTATCCACAGGGTGATCATGAACATGAAATTGTCCAGTCATGACTTCCTGTTCCACAGGAGTATAAACATGAGGAAACACAAAGGCCAATTTCCTGTAATCATTCACCAAAATGAGTAAATCTGTAAAAAATTGTTGAGCTCAACAAAATAGAAAGTGGCTGTAAGAAAATAGCTAAAGCATTCAAAATCCCCATTTCCAATATTAGGGCAATAATTAAGAAGTTCCAAACAACTAGAGATGTTACAAATCTGCCTGGAAGAGGATGTGTGTCTAAATCATCATAATGCACGGTGAGGAGGAAAGTTTGAGTGGACAAAGACTCTTAAGGGATCACAGCTGGAGAATTGCAGAGATTAGTTGAGTCATGAGTCTCAGAAAGCCTAAAACTATTATTGGGATTTTATTTATTTGTTTTTATTTTTCACATGTATTTTTCCCCCTCCTTGATGTGTACTAAAAAGGATAAGCTGTTCAACCATGAACCAAGCTTTACACCATATGTCAACAAAGGCAGATGCCTGGCAATTCGTCTTTCCAAAAGCAAAAATTTATGTAACAGCAAGACACAGTCAATTAGTTAGAACATTTTTGATGTGTATCAGCTGTGTGAAGCATGTTTTTGTACCAGTCAGATTTCACCGCTGGTACAAACAATAAACTCCAATTTCCATGGAAGGACTTGCTTTGTTGCATCACCCCTTATAATGCATATTCATTTAATTACATATAAAAAAGTATAAACTCAGATAAAAATAATTATAATACCTGCTGTAATAATTTAATGCAGTCATCTAGTGACCGGTCCACAGCAAAGAAAATGTTATGAACCTCATCTTCATTCTCCATAGACGTCCAGTATGGCTGAGGAATCGCAGAGACAGTCTTCCTCCTCACCGGACGGACAGGCATAGGAGGACGTTTATATGTGATGCCCCTTGATTCCCGCCACTCCTGGAGCTTACGCCTGCACAGACATCACTTCTGTTAGGGTTTGACCCACAAACAAAAAACAAACTATACTTTTCTTTCCTAAAGATTGGGATCGTTCACCCAAAAATAAAAATTATGTTATCATTTACAAACCCTTATATCATTTTAAACCCATAAAGAAGCTTTAATTTTGAGTGAACTAACCCTTTTAAGCAGTGGTTCTTAACTGGTGGGTCATGATGTGAGGGTTATGTTGGACAGTAAAATTAAATTAATCATGAATTGATAGCAAACCATAGTAACACTTGGCACTGTGTTTTTATATGTTAGTTAATGCTATAACTAACATGAAATTACAATGAACAATATGGCACTACCAGCATTTGTTAGTCTTAGTTAATGTTACCTTTATAATACATGTTCATTTCTACTGATACATTTTTAACATTTCAAGTTATGAATTTGTCATACAAATAATATTTTAAATTAACAAGTTGATATGAAAAAAATATTTTTTTAAAATGGAGGATAAAAAACTTTTTTTGTTGCTGTCAAACATTGTGCCAAACAAATTCATTATTTTGTCACAAATTCATCAGTCACAAACCCGGTAGAAGCTATATCAAATTATCTATATCCCTACATGAACAAGATGAGCGACATGTCATCAGTGAAAAGAACAAACTGAACAAAGTTTTTTTTTAAATATATGACCTGGTTGGTCTAATTGAAGAAACATTTAGAAAACAATAATCATGTGCGTAATTTGCGGGTGGAACTTTTTGCCAGGTTGATATTGTCCCCACCGCTTTTTTAAACATCTCGTGGCACAGATGTACCTAATACAAAGGAAACATCTCCAGTTGAATAGTAGAGTATTAATTTCATTCGCGTTAAATAAAAGGCGATTTGGTGCAGTTTTTTTAAATCATGCCAAGTGCTTGTTGATGCCATTCTCATGTAGCTCGTACACAGCCTTCACAAAGACGCACACTTCAATTTATCGCTTTTGAGACTCTATTTGTTCCTGTGAAATCACTAAAGAAAATGCATACAAACATGTCCATGCTCTTGGTATATAATCACTGATGAACATCTTCAGTTTTATAAAACAAAACACTACACAAAGGCAGATTAGAACCCAGAGCCTTTGGCAGACTCAACAAAAGTTCTACCACCCGTCCATTAGGACACATGAACATTAATTGTGGATCTACTTATTTATTTACTGATGTAAAGACTATTGCAACTAATGATATATTGTATTATAGTAGATGTAAGGATGAAACAATCACATTAAAGGTGCCCTAGAACAAAAAATGTAATTTATCTTGGCATAGTTGAATAAGAGTTCAGTACATGGAAATGACATACAGTGAGTCTCAAACTCTACTGTTTCCTCCTTCTTATGTAAATCTCATTTGTTTAAAAGACCCCCGAAGAACAAGCGAATCTCAACATAACACCGACTGTTACGTAACAGTCGGGATCATTAATATGTACGCCCCCAATATTTGCATATGCCAGCTCATGTTCAAGGCATGACACAAGGGCAGCCAGTATTAATGTCTGGATCTGTGCAGAGCTGAATCATCAGACTAGGTAAGTAAGCAAGAACAATAGCGAAAAATGGCAGATGGAGCGATAATAACTGACATGATCCATGATAACATGATATTTTTAGTGATATTTGTAAACTATCTTTCTAAATGTTTCGTTAGCATGTTGCTAATGTACTGTTAAATGTCGTTAAAGTTACTATAGTTTCTTAGTGTATTCACGGAGACAAGAGCCGTCGTTATTAGGCAGTTAAAATTTATTTAAAAAAATCTATGGGGTATTTTGAGCTGAAACTTCACAGACACATTCAGGGGACACCTTAGACTTATAGTACATCTTGTTAAAAAACGTTCGATGGCACCTTTAAACACGAGATCTATGTTGATTAATTGAAATCAACGTACCACTAAAATTGATTTCTGGACATGATCGTAATGTTTTTTTTGTGCGTTTGTTATTGTACATTTCTGATGGTCTTGTATTAGCATACCCCATCCCACCCACTTTTATAAAAAGTAACAAAGTTACACCACTGACAATAATAACGCATTTCAGTATTTCATTTTGAAGACATTTTGTTTACTTCAGTGTTGGGTAACAAAACCATTTGAGAATCACTGCTTTAAAAGGTTAGTTCACCCAGAAATGAAAAATTCTGTCAATATTTACTCACCCTTACATCGTTCCAAACCTGTAGGACCTTCGTTCATCTTCATAACACAAATGAAGATATTTTTGATGAAATCCGAGAGGTATATGACTTGTCCATGGACAGCAATATAATCAACACTTTCAAGGTCCAGAAAGTTACTAAAGACATTATTAAAACCGTCAAAGTCTTCTGTGTTTACGTCCGAATGCCGGCTCAGTATAGGCCAAAACTGCACACGTGAGCAGCATAACGCATGCGTGTGA
Source organism: Chanodichthys erythropterus (assembly GCF_024489055.1). Classification (NCBI taxonomy): domain Eukaryota; kingdom Metazoa; phylum Chordata; class Actinopteri; order Cypriniformes; family Xenocyprididae; genus Chanodichthys; species Chanodichthys erythropterus. The sequence goes on along the minus strand of NC_090233.1, from coordinate 21,599,707 downwards.
TGCTGACGCAGGAGCCGGTCAATAATGAGTCGGCGTTCTGACATAGAACCTGGAAGCGCTGGAGATAAACAATGTATGAGAATTACACAGAAGATATTGTTGAATAAAGTCGTTATTTTTGTTTTGGCGCACAAAAATTATTCTCGTCGCTACCACTGTAGTCACGTTGACTGTTTTAACGATGTCTTTAGTACCTTTCTGGACCTTGTAATTGTTGATTTTGTTCCTGACAAGTCATATACCTCTAGGATTTCATCAAAAATATCACAACTGAACAAGCCAATCAAGGTCTTCAGGAGTACAGTTACATGAGGTTGAGTTTGATCAGGGTTGGAGCTTAAGTTCCAGAGTTGAGAAACCCTGATTCAGACAGAAGTAAACTCACAGTCTCTCCTCCTGTGCTGCAGTTGGCTTCTTCATTCCATCTACCGGGGCTGTTCGGACACCTTGAGTACTGGGACAGAAACTGGATTTAGGGGTCTGCAATTGCACCGCAGGCTTGGCCTGGCTGGATCTTTTGGCAGGCTGCTGAAGCTCTTGGGGCACAGTGGCAGTCTGTGGCAATACACAACTCTTGGTGTTTCGACTGAGGAGTTTGGTAGAAGCAGTGACATTAGTTGGTTTAACAGTAGAATGCTGTTTATTTTTAATGACCGCTGATCCTTCACTATCTGCAGGTTTAGATAGAGTTGAAGAGACACTTTTTCTTGTTGCTCTGTTTGTGACAGAGCAATGCGATTTAGTTTTTGTGGCATCAACTTTTGTGACAATGCATGAAATGTCCTTTCTCTGGTTCACATCAGAACTGTTTGTCGCCGAATTTGATTTTCTGCTCATGTGTTTATTGCTCTGAGAACTGCTGTTGTGAATCCCAAACTTTGGTACAGCACTTTGACTTTTGGGTTGCTGTGTCAGTTTTGCCTGGGTTTTAGAAAAACTGTTTGTCTGAATTTTTGTCCCAGTTGTGTTAATTGGTCTTTGACTCATCAATTTGGCAGTTGAGGTTGGTTTGCTAGTTGTTTCTAATTTCTTAGCCAAAGGCCTTGTTGACTGAATATGGTGCGTTTGTTCAGTGCGTCTTTGGGCAGAAATGCCATATCCAGACTGTGAAGGGCCACAGACTGAAACAAGACTTGATTTTCTTGACTTTTGAGTTTTATTTTGGGAAGCTGGCTGTGTTTGAAGGCTTTGTGGATGATTCCTATTTGCTGGATTTGCATGGATTGATGTGGCAGTTTCCTCAGCTTTGTGTGGTTTCCTTGGATTTTGAAGATAAGCCGTTCTATTGCGCTGTATCTTCAAAATGTGAAAACCTGCCTGGAAAGTATTACGGGAATTACTGGAAGACTGTGCTGGGGCTTTGGCTTGTGAATGGATGCTGAGTCCTTTTTTTGAGGTTGTGTTTTTATTAACCTCTGCCAATGACTTCACTCTCTTCACTTCTTTTACATTTGTGCCACTGATGCCATAATTCTCCTTTTCGACACGGGTCTGAAAGAATAATAAAGACAATCAAATCAGCAGTCTACACTTTTAACATAGAATTCTGCAAAACTTTAAGAAAGGTAATTTAAACTTACAAGTTTGGGCTTCTGATTATTTTCAGCATGTTTCTTTGTAACAGGCTTCTCCTTGAGATATGGTCTTTGAGTAAAAAAGAAAGTTTAATGAGAACATTGTAAGATCAACAGATCCTCAGATACTTTGATCTCCTGAGATATGGACAGCACAAACGCATACAGCCATTTGTCTCCACACCCCACAGCGTGAGGTTGCGGGAAAGCTTCTTTCCATCCTGTCCTTACTTCGCATTTGCTCCTTCTCCCCCACTTCCTTCCCTTTACACATTCTTCCCATCACTCAGTTCACTTAAAAAGATTATATACAAATTATAATGTTCTGTCAATGCAAATGAATTAAAAGGTACAATTTGTGATATTTTTTTCCGCTAGAGGTCGCTAGAAGCCTATTCAAAACAAAGGCGTAGTTTGATGATGCCAAGTTTTAGAGCGGAAACTTGGGACATGTGGTCTCCATCTCAGAGGACGGTGCAAAAGAATAGGGATTGGAGTCTGGAAGAACTCATGTTCGTGGATGCGATTATTAACGTTACTGTAGTATGAAGCAGAGCAGGACCGAGTGTTGCGGGAGCGATTGTTCAACACACGCCTCACGAGCAGCGGGACTTTTATTATGACACAGTCGCCGGCGCCGCTTCCGCTTTTCCGGTCATGAGTTTACGGGAGCTGTCCTTGTCGACAGAACCAGCGGCAGATTGTAAACAGTAATTATGTTCCATAAATAAGTAACACAATCCACCATAAAACGTGCAAGAAGTAAATAAGGAACTGCTTGAGGCAAGCTAGTGGTTTGCTGGACGCTAGACACTACTTCCGCATTTGTCCACGACACTGTTGTCATGTGGTTTCTACGTCAGTAAAGGCGGTAACAAAGGTAACTGACGTCATTGACAGGCGACTGCTCTGCCCCGTGTCACTGTTTAGAATGGGAATTTTCTCATGATTTACAAGTAGTTGAAAACATTAGAGATATTGTTTGTAATCAGCTGGACAAAATATATAACACTAGCCTAGTGGTTTTTGGATATTTTACTGCAAAATTTTACATATTGTACCTTTAACAGTCATGTTTGGTATCATTTGAAATGTCTCAGTGCAACTGGTACAACGGTCTTGTCTACATGAAAGTAAACCAAAGGTATTAAAGGTTTTAAGAGTTTAGGGATACTTTGGTTGCAACCATGGGTGTGTCCCTTTCCCAGGGTCTTTCATCCAAATTACCTCCTGTTCCACAGCAAGGTGCGAACCCCTGAAGTCTGTGACCCTAGTCAATGCAAATTCTGATTGTAAGTTCATGCCCCACATTGGTGGATGTTTTGTCTTGGTCTGAGTATTTAAGGAAATGTCGCAAAATGCTCAAGGCGCCTCTGAATTCAGATGGAGCCCATATTGCTGAGTTTCTGGACACTCAGCAATATGCATGTCAGGTATGCATCTTACTCTATTTCTGAGCATTTGATGTTTTGTATTAATCACCTTTGAATTGATTATGTAATTGGCATGATACATTTACCTGACTAATAAATTGTCACATTTGATTTATTCTGACTTACTCTGAAATTATTGACTTCAGTAGATTACGACGTATCCATTGTTACCGCAAATCTGCGTCAGGTTAGTAACGGACTAAAGACCAGTTGAGTGGAGCATAGGGCACACTAACTGTGATTTTAGAGCTCCGACTAACACTTGGCACTAGTTCAAGTGTACTTAGTCTGTAAAGGCTAAAAAGGGAATTTCCGTTTAGGCAAAAAATGTTGATCGACCAACCTAAATAGGGTGAGCCCTACCTCTGTTTATTGTAACGTTACTCTAGCTAAGTGTACATGGTAAAACAATGGCAGAACCAAACCAAAGCTATTATAAGAGAAGTAATATTGGTCGACTTCCCTGTAAATAGTGGTTATTGTTACTGTTAGTGTTACTTTAATTCAAGTGTATACAGATCTAAGGGGACTACACAAATACTTTTAGACAGAGCAAGCATGAAAGCGGCCTTCTAAATAGTATAGTCAGTTACCTTTGTCTAGTGACCAAGACTGGCGAGTTTGTGATCGTGGGCCCGCATATTAATGAATGGCCAGTGCGAGGACCCTGTGCGACACTGAGAACCGAATGAAGAAGTACAATAAGAGTAAAGAGTTAAATAGAATATTCAAATGTAAAGCTAAATTATTATACAAATGACCAATAATCAATTGACATTTTAAACTAAATTCGAGGTCATGATAACATGGAGTCAGATAAAAGATTATTTTGAATTAAACTACTTTGCCACGCTGAAAAGACGGAACGCGCAAAAAACCTTCCCCGCCCGGTGGGAGACCGCCATTGGGCCGATTGGGCGGGCCTTACAACATAAATACAACATACTAAGGTGCTTGCTAATGCTGAAAATATATATGTTTTTTATTTTTTAAATAATTAAATTACAAATTCAACAATTGTTACAGACAGAAAGACCCTTTAAGACCACCTACTTTGGATTAGGTGCTTTCAGTCTTCCTTTTGCTGCCAGATATTCTGCCAATTTCAGTTTGCGTTGCTCTGTAAACAAAAGAGAAAACCATTTAAAAATACAGCATACATGCATTTATTTAATAAACTATAGATTGCTAGTTTGATTCATATATTATATGTCTTGTATATTTATGATCACATGATAATATAAATCAAATCAATACTTCATGTCCATTTCATATCAAATACATTTATTTGATAAGGACAATGTTGTCAGCTGGTCATTATTGCAAAAAAAAAAAAACAGATTCAGGGTGATGCAAGACACATGGATAATAGAACTTCTGCCATTTGAATGAAGTGAATGATGACATTAGTTTCTTCATGATCCATTTGGATAGTGTCCTGATAGGAGGTTGTGTAGCTGACATTTGACAGTCATGCTGTACTGCATCTACAACTATTTTAAACAGAATTTTGCTAATCATTTTATAATTATTATTCATGCAGCTGGTATGTGCTTACATTAAGAGAGAGTGTGTGTACTTTTCACGTTTTATTTGCTTGACATTTATGTGCATGACTATTTATATAACGAGCTAGCAAAGACAAGAAGGACTACAAAAGATGGGAAATGAAAACCAGATACACCCTGATACAGATACATAACCCAGATGCAGATATACATTTCGACCGAGAATATTGATATTGACACTATTTCAGGAGGTATTGTTCACACTATTTTGTATGCCGTTTCATGAAGATGAAGAGACGCCACAAGTAATTTCATTTGTCTTATGCTGCGTTCACAAATTTGATAATTCCCACTTCTGAAGTCGTGATTATGAGCTCATCGCATTCAAATGGGAGGGCGTTCATATGCAAGTTTTACCTAAGAGACTCGTATTTACGATAATCCCGAGAGCACGTGAAGGCAGCATTAGTCCCTTTATAAAGCAAAACATTGTAACGTTACCTCTTTCACTCACGCGCGCGCATGCATCGCTATCAGTGTTTTGAACAACAGCTCGTTGATTTTCACATCACTGTTAGGTGATTTTTAGAAATAAAATCTTAACACAACTTACTCTGTAATATGCGGTATAAAAATAAACAAATGTGAATCAACAGGAACAGTGTACGCATGATGCATAAGACTAGCCTGGTGTAAGCTTATAGGAGACCGCTTTACCTATCTTTGATAGTTTAGACACATCTTCCTCCGTCACTGTTTCCATTGTTTTATCCGATCATCCACAAAAAAAATGTATTCAAAATAAATATAGTATTTAACTTTAGAAACGAGTCTATTAGCACACAGTGTTGCTAACACAACGTCCACCTCATTCTCTACAAAACAGTCGCTTGAATTTTGCGGGGACACGCCCATCTCAAATCTCATTGGTTTTTTCAAATATTTGGATACAGACTATTGGTTCGTCAGTTTTGATGATTCATATATGCTTTGATGAGTCGTTATAAACGTCACCTCGATACTTAACTGTAACTCTGTTATATCCTCCCAGAAATTTTTTTAATTTAGTATTTTTTCACGTCATTACAATGTTTAGAGCATAAGAAACAAATAAGAAAAGAAAAAAAAAACATTTTTGAAAGATTATATTTTATTCATATTATGCTATATCCTCTGTAGTGGACACAAGGACTAAGTTGTTAAAAAAATATATATATATTCACCAATCAATTTTTAGGCTTCAGTGACCACACTTTGTTTAAAGATGATTCTCAACTATGTTACTTTGTGCAAGATGTGGGTAAAATGGCCATACATGGGTTTTCCCATTAATACAATGCATTTATAGGCTACACTGTATCTCATTTGCATATTAATGTGTTCTTGGGGCAACATGTAATGAAAAAGAGGAGTAATAATTGGCAAGATTTTCATAATAATAACTGATTATTAATAGGAATATTGATATATAATTTATTTTGCTATTCACTTATTGTGTCTTCCAAAATGCCTGATAAACATGATTTAAGTCCTGGTGTCCTCCACAGTGGACATGTATGAAATCAATGCCCTGTTTTGTAAAATAAAGTCATATTAGAAACTATATGAAAATGAAATTAAATACACTTTATTGTCCCCAAAGGGGAAAATGTGTGTTGGACTCAAGTTGTTTACATTGACAAAATCATTAAAAACAACAGCAACAAAAAACACATAGATAGTAAAACAAAATTACATTCATTCATTCATTCATTCATTCATTCATTCATTCATCATTTAAAATTTTAATTGAAATAGGTATAAAAAACTTTCTAAAACCGATTATACCAACACATTGGAATTCTGTACCTTCTTTCAGAAGGTAACAATTCATACTATGCAGCAAATGGATCAGCTAAGATTTGATGTGCTTCTCTAAGAACAGACTGTTATACAATGACTGAATAGACAAATGGTCCTTTCTCCCAGTGGTCTTCATTGCTTTTTTTTTACCAAGCGTGCGAGATTAGATTTTACTTGAATTGTAAGATTACCAAACCATACCGTAATGCCATATCTGATTATGCTCCGTATAACTGATATAAAACAACCACATGATTTTCTGTTCCACTACATAAAGCCTTAGTCTATGCAAAAAATTAGGGGTGTCAATCAATTAAAAATTTTAATCTAATTAATTACATTAATTAATTACATACTCTAGATTAATTAATCTAAATTAATACATAATTTTTGCTGTGAAAGTATTAAATATTTCAATTCAAATGAATCAATGCAGGGTTTTTCCTGGGTAAAAAATGGTCTTCGGTGGTGACAGACATGGTCATCCACACAAACAGTAAAAAGTGCCCTACCCATGTGATCTGCGAGCCCGATACTGACAATAAAGTACCCGTCACTCTCACTGTAATTCTTTCTTGCCCTCTTTGCAAAAAAAAAAAAAAAAAAAACAAGAAAAAAAAAGCTATTTTATAGCTTTGTAAGCGAAGATGCTTTTTGCTTAACCTGAAAAGTATTAAAAAGTAGCTTCTCCTTGAGATATGGTGTTTGAGTTAAAAAAATAGTTGATTCAGAACATGCGTGGTTTTAAATGCTGAAAGTACAAACCCGATTCCAAAAGAGTTGGGACACTGTACAAATTGTGAATAAAAAAGGAATGCAATAATTTAAAAATCTCATAAACTTATATTTTATTCACAATAGAATATAGATAACATATCAAATGTTGAAAGTGAGACATTTTGAAATGTCATGCCAAATATTGGCTCATTTTGGATTTCATGACAGCTACACATTCCAAAAAAGTTGGGACAGGTAGCAATAAGAAGCCGGTAAAGTTAAATGTACATATAAGGAACAGTCGGAGGACCAAATTGCAACTTATTAGGTCAATTGGCAACATGATTGGGTATAAAAAGAGCCTCTCAGAGTGGCAGTGTCTCTCAGAAGTCAAGATGGGCAGAGGATCACCAATTCCCCAATGCGAAAAATAGTTGAGCAATATCAGAAAGGTGTTTCTCAGAAAAAAATTGCAAAGAATTTGAAGTTATCATCATCTACAGTGCATAATATCATCCAAAGATTCAGAGAATCTGGAACAATTTCTGTGCGTAAGGGTCAAGGCCGGAAAACCATACTGGATGCCCTTAGACGGCACTGCATCACATACAGGAATGCTACTGTAATGGGCTCAGGAATACTTCCAGAAAACATTGTCGGTGAACACAATCCACTGTGCCATTCGCCGTTGCCGGCTAAAACTCTATAGGTCAAAAAAGAAGCCATATCTAAACATGATCCAGAAGCACAGGCGGTTTCTCTGGGCCAAGGCTCATTTAAAATGGACTGTGGCAAAGTGGAAAACTGTTCTGTGGTCAGATGAATCAAAATTTGAAGTTCTTTTTGGAAAAAAGCTTACACATCTGGAAAGGCACCATCAATGCTGAAAGGTATATCCAACTTCTAGAACAACATATGCTCCCATCCAGATGTCGTGTCTTTCAGGGAAGACCTTGCATTTTCCAACATGACAATGCCAGACCACATACCACTCCAACACTTGCTTTAACAATTACAAATCCTTTGAAGAATTCAAAAATGTTCAAAACTTAAATTCTCATTAATCATTTACCCATATGCATCCCAGATGTTTATGACTACCCTTCTTCGGCAGAACATAAAAGAAATTTGCGAACTGTTGCATATCATGAAAATAAAAGGCTGTCATCAGGTATAAGTAAATGATCCAAACCTTTATTTTTGTAACTATACTGCACTTTTTAAACAGTCTGATAACATTTTTAAGAGGAAAAAACAATGTCAAAGAGAAAAGTGTAAATTGCACAGTCCAATGAGAGGAACTAGCGTGTGAATAAAGCTTAAGAAGAAAAAATAAATAAATAAATAAAGCTTTGGCGAGATCTGGCAAGAGCTCTGATGAATCTCAACATGCACAGGTCTGACATTAAGAAAATGGCAAAAGATAATTATTATTAATACTAGACACACTTTTAAAATTAAAGAGAAAATGAACTGTTTAGTAGATTAATGTAATTAGAAACTTATACTCATATGTGTTTATGTGTTATATGTGTTTGTTACAGTAGACAAGACAAATATCATCTTAACAGAAGCAAGGGCCAAGACATGGCCAGATAGTTTAGCTGTGTGTAAAAGGAAGTAATTGTGTGTTTTCCAGTTAGCCAGAGAGGAATGAATAATTAAGTGATTGTGTATGTCTGTAATTTGAGGTGGGTGAATGCTGTATGCTACTGGAAAAATGCATGTGAATTTGCATTTGCCTCACGAATAGTAGTGCATGTGTGTGTGCAAATTTAGCAAGAATACATGACTCTGATCTTAATAAATCGGAAATATATGTAAACCAATTTAAGGGTTGCTGATACAAAAACCAAACCACTTTCGCAGTGTTACCTCTTTATACAACAGATGTTCCAGGCAGGTCCAAATAGTTCCTGGCATCTTGGGGATTTGACCAGATTCCAGTTCCATATCGCTTTGCCAAATGATTTCAGTTATTTCAAAGGTCTTTAGAGCCTAAAACTACAAAAGAACCAAACCCCACAAGGAAATTGATCAAGCAAAACAACAGAATAAAAATGACAAATTATTTTTATGCTTTATTTTCTATGGAATGCATCTCTGATACATTCGCACACACATTTATAGTGCAGACACACAATTGCACATAGATGTGAATATACACAGAAATTTTAACAACAAAATAGTGTAATGTCTGAAGTACAACAGACAAAGGAGACTATAACTGCCAGTGCAAAAAATAAGGCTGCAAGCAGCGATTAAAAGGCCCTCGCACATGGTCTCACCGCCACTCGTTGGTCTTAGGAAAACTGTGAACAGTGGGCGACATGCATGTAAGCCAGTAAATACAAGAGAATTATGGCAAAGTCATTTCCAAGTGACACACTTCCTGCTGCCAACAGGTGGCACTTTGACTGTAACTGAATATTGCCATGTAGATGTCTTCAGGCCAGGACTATTATCAAACATGTGAAGTTTGGAGCAGATCAGACATTGTATGCCTGAATTACAACAACATCCTGTTTTGTGGCGTTAATTGAATATTTTAGCACTCAGCCAAGTGTTGCATGATTTAACGTGTTTCTAGTATGTTTGGCACTTCGTGGCATAATGAAATGTGAATCTGGTAGTGAATTACAGTGCAAAGCATGCCGTTTCCTGTTGCCAGCAGGTGGCGCTATGACTAACTGAACACTGGCATATAGATGCTTCAGGCCAGGACTCTTATCACACATGTGAAGTTTGGAGCAGATTGGACACTGTATGCCTGACTTACAACAGCTTCCTCTGTCATGGCTTAACTTCAAACTTTGTCAGGCCGCCACGGACACGCCGTTCGATGAAAACTCAAGATCTTTGCAACGTATCGTCACTAAGGTCTTCAGATTAGACTGACGACATATGATGTTGATCTGGTTAAATCTCAATAAGGAGTTAATCACAGTGTAAAACATGTAATTTCCCATTGCCCACAGGTGGCGCTATGAAGGTAACTGAATGTTGGCATGGCCAGGACTGTAATAATACATGTGTAGTTTAGGGTAGATCCTACATTGTATGCTTAAGTTACAACAACTTCCTGTTTCATGGCGAAACATCGAATTTTGTCAGGCCGCCACGGGCACACCCTTCAGCGAAAACTCTAGATCTTTGTAATTTAATGTCGCCAAGGCCTTTAGATTAAACTGACCAAATATGATGTTAATCTGATAAAATCTCTAGGAGAAGTTCATTAAAGTACAACGTCTGGAAATGGCAAAAATTTTGCAGAGAAAAAATATCCACTTCCTTTTGCACCAAGGGACTTTTTTGTAGGTACTGCGCTGTCACGTGTCTACCGAATGTCATGCCTGTATGTGAAACGTAGCGCGAAAGACGCTTGAATTGAAATTTTGTAGGTGGCACTATCGAGCCATTTTGCCACACCTAATTCAGAAACCCATATCAGATGTAAATTTTCACCACTTCTGATACGTGTGCAAAGTTTCATGAGTTTTCAAGCATGTTTAGGCCCTCAAAAAGTGATTAATTTCAGAGAAGAAGAATATATAGCTGCAAGCAGCGATGACGGACCCAAGCCGGTGGCATCAATGGGGGGGAATCTGCTTGGTCTTCCAGTGTCCATAAAAGAACTAGTAACGTGCAGTAACTTCTGATGGCAAAACATTAGTCCTTCATCAGTACTTAGACATGAGCAGCGTCATAGATATAGTCTTGTAAGGATATTGGAGCTGTGCTGGTATTGAGGTTGTGCTGTACTAGCCCCGTTTGTCCGCAGTCCTCATCTTGTGCCAGGAAGATGTTTTGGTTGTGGTCAAGCACTTCCTGCAACTGTCGATGCTGGCTGGGGGTAAGTCCTTCACTGCACCATTGCCACAGCTCCTGAATGGCAAGTACAGTCTCTTTTGATGGAGAGGGCACTGGTGCGGACAACTGGGCCGGCGTGGTGCTGACATCCATAGGGGTAACATTCAATGTGGGCGCTCGACTATTCTGCCCAGCTGCTCTCCCTCTCACTTGGCCCAAAGGCACATCAGCTGTCCTTTGCCCCTTCTGTAGGGGAATAACTTCATGGCCGATCTGAAAGTAAGCCCTGACCACATTTATGCAAGCCCCATCAGTGTCAAAAAATCTAGTCCAGTAATACAAGCATCTTCTATGTCTGCCAGCCAAAACTTATGGATGAAAACACCCATGCCGCCTGCTCCCCAGTTATCGTTCTCACCCGCATCGCAGTAGCTGACTATCTAGTCTCAGCCTCAGACATTACGCCCACGGACCGTTGGCTGAACGTCTGATGCATATGGCACACTTAACTGGAAGCACTGTAGGATTTTCGAAATCGTCATCTGGTTGGTTGAATTCTACAGGACGTCTGTGAGACACGTGCATCGCATTTTTTAATGGTCCTTCTGGAAACAAATGCTGTGACGCCAAACCCCCTCGTGGATTTACAACTGTGACAATAAGCAATTACCAGGATCAACTAAATGCTGGGTTTTCAAAAGTATGTGAAGTTTGTGGCTCCATTGTTGCAGTAAACTTGCACAATATTCTTGAATGAATAATTTATTAGATGCACGCTGGTCTGTTATTGTAGAGACATCGACTTTACATTTTCACACCCCTAAACATGACGTGGAACAAAATGAATCGTGATTGAGTGAGTAGTGAGTAGAACACCCTTGCTGGTTCAGGGGCCGTTCTCTGCTCTCGTCTTATTGCATAAGGTCACCCATATGGCATATAAGGAATATGCATCATCGACATTAGTACACTTGGTCTGGCGTACTTGGGCAGGAGGGTGGTAAGAGAGAGCCTCTGCATGTGTCATCATGAATACAGACATGCTCTGCCTCTGCCAACACTTGAGCCAGTGTTCGTGGGGCAGATAAGTGAACATGCTGTCACAGGGTAGTCTTCGTCAATTTATACCTAAACCTAGCATTATGTGTGCTGTGTAAACAAGATTGTTATTGTAGCTCTAGAATAAATTTGAGCATTAAAAACAGTGAAATGAAAACTCAGAATATTACACAAACCTGCGATGTTAAATCATACAAATGTACTTTATGTATTTAATCTCACTTTATTAACCAACGTCTTTGCTGCTGACATTTGATGATTCAAATCAACCATACTAATACTGTAATCAAAAATGACTTTAGTTAAACATCACAATTTGCATTTAATTTTTTTTTTTTCTTTCATTGCTTATGAGCATAGACAGTAAAAGAAATGGACACAGCGACCCCATTGGAACTCAATTGAGTCAAGTGAAGCCCATTTTTAGCGATTTTTAGCACTTCCGTTTCTGACGCGCAGACTCAAACTAAGCTTGATGACGTCCGCAACCTGTCTGACAGATGTAAATCTTCTAGTAGCTGTGCGTGCAAACTGCCATTGTTAATCTTGCAGAGACGGCGAGCTTGAGCGGGGAGTTCTTTGGCGTGAGTGAGCAGGAGTAAGTATTCTGATTATTTTGTATAGTATTTTAAAATGTAACGCCAGTACACCATATTAAGATAATCTCCCCGATTGCCTGTGAGCTTCTCCTCCTGTCTGTACGGTAATTTCTCTACTGTGCGACAGAGAGTCGAGTGGTTATGACACAATCGTTAGCTTATTTTTACAACAACTGTTTCTACGGGGCCATAATGTAACATAGAAGGTAATGGAGCCCTTTATACATTGTCGTGTATGTTTAGAAATAAATAATGGACAAATGGAGTCTTTAAATGCCTCAGATGTATAGTTATTCACTGTCAAAGTGACACCAAAATGAATGGGAGTCAATGGGATGCTAACGCAAGTGAAGTTCTGCTACAAGATGGCAGCACGCGGCCGACTTCAACTTCTGGTCAACTTCCTTGGGCACTGCTTATGAGTGTTGAACTTCCTTCTCCTGTGTCCTTTTCTTTTACATCCAGAATGGCAGCACAGGTAAAAGGTTTGTTTGAGCTGCGCCCTCTACTGTACAAGCGTGCGTTTGCATTTCCTTCAGCCTGAGGCTTATTCATTTCAATTTTGGTGTGAAAGGGCCTTTACATTTGCCAAAATAGAACTTTTTTGTTATTTAATAACCAAGTAAGCCCAGTCCAGGTGAGAAAACATAATGTAACATTACTTTCCATAAAACATAAGTAGCACAATTAGTTATTTTTATAGGGCGTAACACAATACTTTTTAAAAGTAACTTTCCCCAACATTGGTCAGTACACCTGCTGATGATTTAATGCAGAACATCAGAATTGTAAAACAACACTTTTGCTGTGCGAAACAGAGTCAGAGGGAAATCTGGATGAATTACAGAACAAATCACACTTTACAAGAAAGTGTAAATTTTAAATTTGATACTCGTAAGATGTGTCTTATTCATATAAAGTTGAGACTACTTCCCTTTAATCCTTTTACACATTCACTTGATTTGAGGTTTACAAAATACCACGGGTTATGAATACAATAATATGAAACATATTACACTGATTAAATAAATAATTTAATAGCCAAACTCAGATCATCTAAAAGAAGACCTTTCCCAAACCACAAAATAACTTGGAAAAATACAGTATAAAAAGAATCAAAAAGTTGTTACACCTAAAAATATAATCAGTTTCCATTGAAGACAAAAAAAAAAAAAGTGAATTCATAATGTATTTTGTGACTAATTTGAGAAAGACAGGAAATCATTTTTGATTAACAGTTCGAACGAACAGGAAGTGTCTAAAAAACTGAGCAGCTGTCAACAGCCAAAAATAGAAATACACAGTGCAGTTATTGTACCCCTTTTTATCAATCGAGAGATGCTACAATATAGAGGCGGCTTTTGTGTCCATTTGACTAGGCATGTCTTCCAAGCAACCTGTCTGAGATACTTTACACTTTGATTGTTCTTATCAGTTTGGAACATATTTGGTATGAAAGCAAAAGATTTGCACAATGGCAAAAAAAGGCAAAGAAACAGTACATTTTATGAAGTCACTTCCTGAACCTGCCATCTCCTAGTTTTAGGCATCTACAATTTGTAGTTTGTACCATGTCAACCATGCAACCTGCATATAAAACGCACAGCAATGTTAAGAACTCACAAAAAATAATAATAATTAAAAAAAAAAAAATACAACCTCAATTGAATGCTAAATAAATACAGCAAATTGTTAAATTCTTTTGGTTAGATTACCTCTGGTCCAATGGGAGCAACAGATACAGTTCGAGAGCTTTAATCACACAAATGTCTTGTGCTGAAAAGTGACTCCATTTACAGTTGTACTACAATGACAAATGCTTGTTCTCTTTGGAGTAAAAAAGTCAATGCAATATTTTTAAAAGGACAATTTTACACATACACAAACACTAAATCACATTAACAAATCTCCACAGACAACCAGCAGAAATATCCGACATAAAAATTACATGTGGATGCCATGTGTATGATCTTTGTGTTTCACTGTTTGGTGCATTTGACGACAGCATGCTTCACTTTTTTTGATCACTTGTCGCATGGGTTCACGTAAATCAATAGGGAATTATCGAACATGCAATTACTATGTGAAGCTCAGCGTCTCCCTGAGTTGTTGCTTGCTTGGGCTGCAACGGCCAAATCGGACTCATGCGTTGTCGTATATAACACACACTGCCACGTATATATCTCTATCACAAACTCACTTTCATTTTCACTCACACACATACATACATATATGTACATATATATATATATATATACACACATACATACATATGTACATATATATATATATATATATATATATATATATATGTACATATATATATATATATATATATATATATACACACATACATACATATATGTACATATATATATATATATATATATACACACATACATACATATATGTACATATATATATATATACACGGAATTTGGTACAAATGATAGAGCTATCGACTAACACTAAATAAAAAGGCATCCGCAGTTTCCCTCACTCGCATTCAGCCAGTTTCTGAGCAATTTCAATAGAAAAATGACAAAATAAACATCTTCATGTATATAGAAATGTCTCTATTATCACAGTCTATAAAACTCCCCAAAGAGACTGTTGGAAACAGGGGCCTTTTTCAGTCCAGATACACTTTGGCTTCTCTGTGCCTTCGTCTTGCACAATGTGTTACACAATATCTCAGCAAACTATTGCTCATCATAGACCCACACTGATATACCGGGAACTGGAATGGCTAGTGTCTGATAAAAATGTATGGGAAAAAGTGCTTAATGTCCAGTGGGTATGAGGGACATCGTTGAATTGTGTGCAAGTGTGTCAAATGGCACTCTCGTTATGTGTGCTGTGGTTGGCCTGGAGTGCAGATTGGCTGTTCTGTTCATTGAGGAGTGAGGTCGTCTCATCGGGGGCATCCGTAAGTGTGAGAATATTTTCCGTCGAGGGATGGTGAACGGATGATGTGCTGTTATCCACGCGGCCGTGTCCACTGTCTGGAGACTGAGGCGAGCTGTCCAATCGAGACGCCATCAGACCGTTCTGATACTGAGAGCGTGTGATCTGGAAAACAGGAAGAGACAGAAATATTGTTTGTGAGAGCCATTTAGAATTTTTTTGTAGAATTTCTGGATGGGGGTGGGACCTGGGCACTGAACATGCTGATTGGGTGAGTTCACGCAGCATTTTATTTCAACCATTTTTGTAAAGTCTGCTGCAGTGCGTGCAGTAAGAGTTGTTTGCTATTCGAAAAATACGAGTTTAAAAAAATACGACCGATGGACTGATGATGAGGTTCAGGCTTTATTAAGCTTATATGCAGACGACAAAATCCAGTCCTAAGTCACCGGACTTTCTTCACGGTACTTTAGACCGCTATGGAAACGCAGCTAGCAATAGGTCTGGGGAAAAAATTTTCCTGGGACCAATTGTTCCAGGTAATTTTGGTGGAAACGTGGCTTTAGTGACACAGCAAAATTAATTTTTTACCAAAACACAAAACCAAAATTAAAAAAAATAAAGTTACGAAAATAAAGTTGATTTAATAGTAATCAAATAAGCATACATAAACATCTAAACTCTACAATGGGCAGTTTTTATATCAACTTCATTACTATATAACTATGTTGAAATATAAACATTTAAATGGTGGCTGTAATAACAACGTGGCGACTTAACATGTAAGGGGACCTGTGGTGTATGTAGATAGAATTGGCTCATTCTAAAGGTAATAAAAACAACGGTTCATTATGTGAGGTCTTTAAACACCACTGAAAACATAGTTATGTATTTAGGGCCAAAGCCACTAAGGTGCAGGACCCTATTGTTTTTCTAAGGAGAATATTTTTTTAGCACCATCCAGGGCAGTGTTTCCCAAAAGCATCTTAAGCCTAAGTTGATCGTAGCTCCATTGGTTTCAATGTAGCTACGATCAACTTAAGCTTACGATGCTTTTGGGAAACGCCGCCCAGGGCTTTTGGGGGCCAAACTTAGGTCATCTAAAAGAAGACCTTTCCCGAAACCACAAAATAACTTGGAAAAAATACAGTATAAAAGAATCAAAAAGTTGTTACACCTAAAAATATCATCAGTTTCCATTGAAGACAAAAAAGGTGTGAATTCATAATGTATTTTGTGACTAATTTGAGAAAGACAGGAAAACATTTTTGATTAACAGTTTGAACGAACAGGGAGTGTCTAAAAAACTGAGCAGCTGTCAACAGCCAAAAATAGAAATACACAGTGCAGTTATTGTACCCCTTTTTATCAATCGAGAGATGCGACAGAATAGAGGCGGCTTTTGTGTCCATTTGACTAGGCATGTCTTCCAAGCAACCTGTCTGAGACACTTTACACTTTGATTGTTCTTATCAGTTTGGAACATATTTGGTATGAAAGCAAAAGATTTGCACAATGGCAAAAAAGGCAAAAAAAACAGTACATTTTATGAAGTCACTTCCTGAACCTGCCATCTCCTAGTTTTAGGCATCTACAATTTGTAGTTTGTACCATGTCAACCATGCAACCTGCATATAAAAAGCACAGCAATGTTAAGAACGCACAAAAAATAATAATAATAATTAAAAAAAAGAAAGAATTCGAGAGAAACATTGAAATCAAAATGAAATCAAAACATTGAGGATGCCAATTTGTGAGCGGATTTTTGATATCTCAAACGGTTTGGCCGTGGTGAAGCAACAAATTTATGGCGAGATAAGGGGAACAGGAAGTATGTTATAACATCTGCATACACTGATTGATTTTTATGAAACTTCAGCTGTGTGTTTGCTGTAGGTCAAAGTTATAGCGCCACCAACCAGCAACAGGAAGTGTGTCTCTTTCAAAATGCTTTGAGGTCACCCTTTTATTTTTACCCGATTTCCTTTAAACTACATTAGAATAATGTCAAGACATGGCGAATGTAGACCTGTGAAAAGATTTTTGATATTTTTCAAGCACTGTTGCCATAGCAACAGATCTAACTTCAATATTTGTTTTGGATGCTTTTGAGACTCTTAGCATCCTTCAAATTGCATGAAACTCGACACACGTCAGGATTGTCATCCAGTAGACATGGGCAAAGCCTTAGAAACTGGCAGTGGAGGAGGGCCTCTGTAGCGCCACCTTTTGACAAAAGTCAAGTTTAACCTACAGTAACCAAACTCTGTACACATGTTGTTCTCATTAAGCTGGACAACTTTCTAATTTACACTCCTTAGCTCTGACCAACAGGAAGTCAGATATTTTAGTTTGAATGCTGATTTTTCACACTCTCTCTGTAGTCCCCCCCCATTCCCCTCCACCCTCACTTTCAGTCTCTCTTGTGTGTGTGTTTGTGTGTGTGTTTTTTGTGTGTGTGTGTGTGTGTGTGTTTGTGTGTGTGTGTGTGTTTGTGTGTGTGTGTGTGTTTGTGTGTGTGTGTGTGTGTGTGTGTGTTTGTGTGTGTGTGTGTGTGTGTGTGTTTGTGTGTGTGTGTGTGTGTGTGTGTGTTTGTGTGTGTGTGTGTGTGTGTGTGTGTGTGTGTGTGTGTGTGTGTGTGTGTGTGTGTGTGTGTGTGTGTGTGTGTGTGTGTGTGTGTGTGTGTGTGTGTGTGTGTGTGTGTGTGTGTGTGTTACAATCTTGATTAGTGGCCTTTTACTGATGAACCATTTATTGATTAAATTTTGAACTGCAAATGATATCTTCACTCTCATTTGAAATTGAACCATGGTCCATGACGCTATATCACTATATGGACAGGACTAGTTTTCTTAATGTCATTTGAGTTACAATTATTATTACTTTACACCTGTGATATCATGTACTGATCCATACAAACTAACATTTCTGTTTTTTTACAGAGGAGGGTGTGTGTTTTCTAGAGATGGGCGTTAGAGAAGGTCATGTGCTGTGTTTGTGAACATCATGTACAACACATATGTCCTTAAATTAATTATTTATTGATATAATTCAAGTTTATTAAAAACCCCTATTTAAGTAAATTACACATGATTTTATAAAAGTGGATGTTTAAAATAAACTTGCATAAGTGAGCAGAAAAATCTAGACATGTTCCTTACTATTACCTGAGACTGACATTAAAATAGACTTTGCAGGTTCTGTGATTTGGCCCTATTTATTAATTTTAGAATTGTTTCATCATATACCACACATATTGAAATGAAATGAAAGCATGCTTTTGGTGCATAAGATTGGTGCACAAATATGGAAGCCCATTTCGGCCACTAAATAAAAAAATAAAGAGTAATTGGAACTTTTTATCTCAGAATTCTGACTTTTAATCTCACAATTGCGAGTTTATATCTCACAATTGCGTGATATAAAGTCAGAATTCTGAGATATAAAGTGGCAACTGCGTGATAAAAAGTCAGAATTCAGGAAGTCAGCTATTATTATGCTTAAGCAGTAATCTCCAGGGCTGTGGAGTAACGAAATACATGTAACGACGTTACGTATTTAACATACAAAATTTGAGTAACTATTTTGTTACAGTTACATTTTAAATAAATGGTAATCAAATTACAGATAATGTTGTTATAAATAAAGGATTATTTAAAAAAAAAAAAACATATTTATACTAGGGATAGTTAACACAAAATGATCATATTTTTTTCCAAACCTGTAAACCTGGTGGTGGAGAGATGCAAAAAACTGTTGAGAAACCGTAGGTGAGTCAGCTTTGAATATACGCCTTCTCTCGAGATTATTGGATAGATAATTTCACTTAATTTTCTTTATAAACATTCTAAATGTTGCAAACAAACTTTGTTAATAAACAATTTAAACCACTGTCAATTCGACTCTACACACCTATAAAACAACAATATTATTAACAATATTTTATTGTTGTTATTTAATATTTTGTTATCCCACTGATGCACAACTTTAAAAAATATAATTTAGGAATGATATATCAATAGTAATATATGGATGTCATGTTAAAAGAAACAAATATTTTCATAATTTGTTTATTATCAAGATGAAATTCTTTACCAACACATAGGGTATGTCTAATAAACTGCAGATATATAATTTGTAAATTATGTTAAAAATACAATTTAGTGGAAAACCATATCCTGATGGGTAGAGGTCATTTTTATTTACAGGTTAAAACAGAACATCAAGTTAATGTGGTCCTTTGTGTTGTTAAGTATTTCAAAGTATTCCAAAGTATTTAGATTAAGTTACTTAACTTGAGTAATGTAATGAAATACGTTACAGATTACTTTTTAAAGCATGTATTTTGTAATCTGTACTAAAATACATTCTAAAAGTAACCCTCCCAACCCTGGTAATCTCTAAACAGTAATCCTGATGGTCAGTCGCAATGAAAGGAAATGCAAGCAAAGTAAGGACTGTGACAAATAAAGTTTCACACAATTGTGAGAAAAAAAGTCAGAATTCTGACTTTATATCACACAATTGCGACTTTATATCTCAGAATTCTGACTTTATATCACGCAATTGCGACTTTATCTCAGAATTCTTATTTTATATGACCCAATTGCAACTTTATATCTCAGAGTTGTGATTTAATAACTCGCAATTGTAAGAAAAAAAGAATTAGAGATTAAAAGTCGCAATTACTCTTTTTTTTTTTTTATTTTATTTAGTGGTGGAAATGGGCTTCCATACACAAACGATAGCTCATGGAGGAAAAAACTATTTAGGACGGGTCTTGATTTTGTCCATGGGGAATTAATTGGATGTATGAAATGTAGTAGTTTTCTATTGGTCTATTGGCTGTGAGCAACAGGTTGTCCCACCCTCATGCCAGTGAACACAGAGAATTACAAGGTCACATGAATTTGAAAAACATGTGCACGGTTCATTTAAAATAAATACTAAAATATTCATAAAAAATATTTTGTGACGGCGTATTTTCGTGCCAAATAAAATACTTCTGGTTTTGGACTGGGTTTTCAGTTTTTTTTTTTTTTTTGAGAATGGCCCTTCATCACGTAATAAAGGGTGGAATTGCACACACACATCATCCGGAGCAAGAGCACTCCCATCAACGCGCTTTGTTCGGGTTACGGAAGCCGAGAGATTTTTCAACAATGCCACCAAAGGAGTGTGTTTTTGGTTGTGAGGGAAAGATGACCTTTTTCAGCTTCCCAAAGAACCTAGTTTTAAGGGAACAGTGGATGAAGTTTTTCCGGGACAGCAATGGAGTTGTGCATGTATGTTTTTTTTTTTTTTTTGGTGATGGAATTTTGGTGATGAATGCTTTGTAAACAAGTCCCAGTTCAACACTGGATTTGCAGAGTAAAACTGCATCAGATGTCTGCATTTGTTGGCAATCGGCATGCAAGTGCATAAAATGTAAACAACACAAACATTTTTGTTCCCTTTTCTAATAATGATTTCACAGCTTGCAGACGATCTCTAAGCAAAAGCTGCGCGTGCTCGTGACTCTTTAGCTCTGCCCACGGCAGGCACGCCTCCAGGAGCTCAGCTTTTTTTGGAAAGACTCGATACTCTGTATCTTTCTTTTATAAATATGAAAAAACTAAAGATTTTTCTGAGATATGAAGGATGCAATACTACTCTACAGGTACTCAAGATTAACGTGTGTGTTACCTACCCTTTAAAGACACCATTTTGGTAAATGATTTCGGCCTTCAAAAACTGTTTTGACCAAAACCAAAAAATCATTTTTGGCCGCCGAGAGTTCATGCATCACTAAAACATATCTTTACCTTCACAAACTGTAGGTCCGCCAGAGCTCGGACATTGAAGTCTGGTGTGTACTGCGGCAATGGAGCGCTGCTGAGCTGTGTGTTGCTGCCGCTGACGGACTGAGGCTCAGGGTGATCCGTGTAGTTCAGAGACGCAGATCGGTTGAGTCCGCTGATGTGAGAGGGTGAGCGAAATTCTGAAAGACACGCACGGAATGTTGAAAAGATGTGATAAAGGAGGGTGAGTAAAGAATGACAGACTTCTCAGCATGATGATGATTTACAATGTTTTCAGGAGCGACAGTGCAAAAAATATTTAAAACAAATGAATAGTTTTATCAGCAAGGACGCATTAAAAGTGAAAGATTTTAGGGACATTCCATGTCAAATCAACCAAATTTAAAAATTTAAAAATCCCCTGCTCAAATTTATGTTTTTAAGAAAGCCAAACAAAAATAGTGATGAAACCAAAATATTAATAGTATTACTGAATAATCCACTATTTTGTAAAGGGGTTTTTCACATGAGATTTGGAGCCAAATTACAGGGGGGTAAAAATGACTTTAGAAAGATGGCAGCATTATTATTTTATTGTTTACACTGAGATTGGTAGGTCTATTAGTTAAATCTGTTTACTTTAGCCATTTATTTTATTTTTTTTTATTATTTATAAATAAATATATACCTTTTATTATTTATTGCATTGAAATTTTTTATTATGGTGAAAGTTCACAAAATGGAAAAAGGGCACTCAAGGCCTCAACTTTGCATGCCTGTAACTCAAGAAGTATTAAAGATATCTTAATATCCTTTTATATTTTGGTTTTTAACAAACATTTCTTTTGCCATCTTCATTTTAAAAGCCCAACTTGTTTAAATCCTAAAGATATGGATATCTTAATGCTGCTCATTGAGTAAATTGCTAAATTGTACATATTTTCAGTTAATCAAAAACCAAATGTGGGTCACTTTGCATACAGCTGATATGCTTTTCTTTCAAATAGGTACATCTGAAGAACAAATAATGTTGAAACTAGAAATGTATTGTGTGTTTTTCCATCAAAACTATTGCATAGAACATAACTGGATGAGTGCCATAAATATAGTTTTTTCAAAGTTTGCATGCCTGATTTAATGATATCTTAATATGATTTTAGATTTTGGCTCTTAAACTTTTCTTTTGAAAACTTAATTTTCAAGGCCTTTGTTTCATAGGAACACAAATCTAAAATTATATTTAGATATCTATAAAACTTCTTGTGTTACAGACATGTAAACTTCAGAAGAAGGTTGTTGTATGCCATTATTTTGATAGAGGGAAACAAGATACATTTCTAGTTTCAGTGTTATTTGTTCTTCAGACATTCCTCTTTAAACACAATAAATATCAGCAGTTTGAAAAGGTAGCCACATTTGGTTTTTTACCATTGAATATGGGTAAAATAAAACAATTTGAACATGGAGATCCCCTTTGAGATCCCCATGTCTATGCGACTGAACCATATAGGACCTTAAAAATGAAGATTCCAAAAGAAAAGTTTATTAAGAATGAGAATCTAGAATATTAAGATATCTTGAATACTTTTAGAGTTACAGACATTTCTTACACTTTGGAAAAAGAATATTTATGGAACTGAGACAGGTATGTTCTATGCCAGGGATGGACAACTCCAGTCCTGGAGGGCCAGTGTCCTGCAGAGTTTATCTCCATCCCTGATAAAAACTCACTTGCCTATAACTTTCTACTAATCCTAAAGACCTTGATTAGCTGGTTCAGGTGTGTTTGATTAGGGTTGGAGCTAAACTCTGCCGGATATTGGCCCTCCAAGACCGGAGTTGTCCATCCCTGTTCTATGCAATAGTGTTGACAGAAAAAAAGATACACTTTTCAAGTTTCAACATTAATTGTTATGATATTTCACTTTAAAAGAAAAAAATGCTGTAAGTAAAGTGACCCACACCTGTTTTTTTTTTTTTGTTTGTTTGTTTGTTTTTTACCACTAAAATTGTGCAATTTAAGACCTCCATTACTCTTGGATTGAACCATATAGGGCCTTAAAAATGAAGAAACCAAAAGAAAAATTTGTTAAGAATCAGAATAAAAGGATATTAATATACAGTGCCCTCCACAAATATTGGCACCTTTAGTAAATATGAGTAAATGCGGCTGTGAAAAGAAAATCTGCATTGTTTATCCTTTTGATCTTTCATTCAAAAAAATTCACAAAATTCTACCCTTTCATCGAAGTAAAAGAATTCAAAGTGGGGGAAAACTCACATTATGAAATAAATGTTTTTCTCCAATACATGTTGGCCACAATTACTGGCACCCCGAGAAATTCTTAGGAGTAGAATATCTCTGAAGTACATTCCCATTCATATTTACATTTTTTTTAGCACACCAGGGTGACTAGGAGCATGAAATTGTCCAGCTATGACTTCCTGTTCCACAGGAAAATAAACATGAGGAAACACAGAGGCCAAATTCCCGTAATTCTAAACCATAATAAATAAAAGAATCTAGTTCTTACAAGCAATATAAAGCGTGTGTCTAAACCATCCTAATGTGCGGTGAGGAGGAAAGTTTGAGTCGCACAGCTGGAGAATTGCAGAGATTAGTTGAGTCTTGGGAAAGCCTATAAAAAGAAATTGGCGCCAAAAGTTGTTTGGGAGGGTTTAAGAAAAATCTGCTCTCATCCAGAAACAAACTCCAGCATATTCAGTTGTCAGACAAGACTGGAACTTCAAATGGGACCAGCTTCTATGGTCAGATGAAACTAAAAAAAAAAAAGAGCCTTTTGGCAGCAAACCCACCAGATGGGTTTGGTGCACACAGGGATAAAACGTACCCCATGCCCACGGGTAATATATTGCTGGATCTTTAATGTTTTAAAGGCCTTTTTTTTGCTGGAGGTCCTGGACATCTTGTTCAGATAAATGGTATCATGGATTCTATCAAATACCAACAGATAAAAAAATCAAAACCTGACTGCTGCTAGAAATCCAGTAATGGGTCATGGTTGAATCTTCCATCAGGACAATGATCCAAAACAAACATCAAAACCAACACAAAAATATGTCGCTGAGCACAAAATGCCTGATGAGCAAACAACAGAGCTGACATAATCTTTGTCTCCGAGACCACAAAACAACTGATCTTGCTGAAGCTGACAGTTCCCTGGGAGGAGATGATGGAGGAGGCTCAAGAGACAAAGAGGTGGTGGACTGTCAGAGGAATGGATGGAGGACCAGGTGCACGCCAGTAGAGGTGGGCAGCAGGGAATTTGCCAATCACTCCCTGAGCAAGGCCTACGGTACGCTGGGCATAACAGGTGCTAACCGAAGAAGAGACATAGGCAACAACGTGGAGGCAGCAGAAAATCAGAAAATCGGTCGGGTCGCCAGGACGAGGGTGTCTGTTGTAAGACCCGAAACACCCAGTGACTCCTGGAAACAACAGTGATGATGTGTCCAAGGTCGTGCATCAGAAGATGTTTCTGTAAACAGAGCTGTTATATTGCCAATGTGAACTAGAGAAAAACATTTATTTCATAATGAGCTTTTCCCCCCCATTTTCAATCGTTTTACTTAAATGATTTTTTTTTTTTTTTTTTTTTAATGAAAGATCAAAAGGATAAACAATGCAGATTTATTTTCACAGCCACCTTTGCTCATATTTACCAAGGGTGCCAATATTACTGGAGGGCACTGTATCTTTAATGCTTCTTTAGTTACAGGTATCTAAACTTGGGGCAAAAAACATAAGTAGTTGCATTTTCCCATTTTTGAACTGTCACTTTTGGCAAATAATTAATAAAATTATACAGATATAACTAATAGATTTTAAAATAAAATTAATGTAAAAAATAAAATTATGATGCTACCATCCTTCGAACATTTTTATCCCGTGTATTTTGGCTCCAAATTTCAGGTGAAAATTGTCATTTTAAGCCCCCTCTACAAAACAGTGAACACTTTTTTTTTTTTTTTAAATCAAAATCAATGTGTTCAATGGTTGTGTTGACACGGAATAACCCTTAAAATGTTGGAAAAGACTTTTTCAAATAAATGCTGTTTTTTTTTTTAACTTTCTAGTCATCAAAGTTCATCCACAAAAATATTGAGCAGCACAACTGTTTTCAACATTGATAATAAGAAATGCTTTTTTGAGCAGCATATTAGAATGATTTCTGAAGGATCATGTGACACTGAAGACTGGAGTCTTCAGTGCTCCCGCTATTCTACTTATGGAACGAACGCGGCGTCAGTTTCGTTTTTGTCCATAAGTAGAATAGGGAAGGCGTAGGACATACAGCATAAAGTTTTTGAAGAATACGGAAAGCGGAAGCACGTGCAAGGCGATCATCCGTTTAAAGCATATACAGTTGTATTTTTTTCGAAAATGACCGATCGTTTCGCTAGATAAGACCCTTATTCCTCGTCTGGAATAAGGCCCTTTGAAGCTGCACTGAAACTGTAATTTTGACCTTCAACCGTTTGGAGACCATTAAAGTCCACTACAAGGATAATAATCCTGGAATGTTTTCATCAAAAAACTTAAGTTCTTTTCGACTGAAGAAAGAAGGACATGAACACCTTGGATGACATGGGGGTGAGTAAATAATCAGGAAAAGTTTATTTGAAAGTGGACTAATCCTTTAAATGATATCACTTTTCTATTTCACAACCAGAACCCCAATGTTTGATTACAAAAACAGATATACAAAGGCATCATAAAGAGATGGGAAATTAAGTCAGTCTACACCAGAATTCCAGTGAATCATGACCGTGAGCTCTGTAAGTAACCTGTATTTTAAAAAACATAATAGAAGGAATATATCATACAATGACACAGTGTGTTCTCATCTGCTGACAGCTTTTTACTTGGAAAAGTGCTGAAACAATCTGCATGCATTTAAAAAACACTTAATTTCAATCCAGCTGGAAAAGGTCAAAAGTTTTTGTTTTTACCATGATCAAATATTTCTTCTGTACACATTGTTAATAAATAAAGAAAAAAAACAAACATTTGAAATTGGTTTGAATCAAAGAGAACCTATCTCTATCTTAATCTGTTTATCTTCCAGTCCTAAAGGCAAAAAAAGGTGACTTAGGTGACTATTACATCAATGCATCAGCACATTACCCACATCTGCAATGCATTCACTTTCCCAAGAGATTCATGCAAACACATTTCTCATCACTACAACAGTCATAGGGTAGTCAAGAGGTTAAGAGAAGAGAGTTAAAGGAGTAAAGGAGTAGTAAAAGTTAAAGGAGTTGTAGTTCACCCACAAATGAATACAGGACGCATAAGACATGATTCATACTGACCACTTTTATTTCTTTACAACCCTGGTTATCACTAGTTATCAGCTATCAGCAATAGTATCTTGTTTAAAAAAAAAAAAAATCTCCTTTTGTGTTTCATAGATAAGATATTCATATGGGTGTGGACTGATATGAGTAAATTATGACCGGATGTTCATTTTAGGCGAACAAATTCTTTTAAAGCCATTATTGAACACACTGGCATAAAAAAATGCTCTGTGAACGATTTTATAAAACAATATAGACGGGAACTTATGAACTATGGGCCCTATCATACGCCCAGCACAATGTGACGCCAGGTGCGACAAGTGTTTTTTTTTAGATTCTGAATTCATTCTTTCACCTGTAAAATTCCGCCTTGTATATCATGGTGTAAGCGCATCTGGCTTTTAAAGGAAATGGCACAGCAAAATCCCCAGAGTTAAATCCACTCTGCTCAGAGAACATACGATCCCTCTCTACATAGAGTTAAAATAACACTGAAGCAGAGTTAAAGTTAATGAGATAATATGTTGTTTATGGAGTTGTTCAATCAGATCTTGAGAGATTTAATGTCTTCAGTTGATTTAATCTAAGGCTGTGGCTGGAAGTCCTTTGTAGTACTTGTGTTTCTCTTCAGTGATTCTGCTTGTTAACAGCAGGTTTTCATCACTAATGCACAATCATAACTTAATCACTTAATTATCCCATTAACTTTAACTCTGCAGAACGAATTTGTGTGTAAATCGTGTGTAAAGTGGTTCTGGCGTAAATTTTCGGATTCATTAAAATGTTCGCATTTTCCAAATGTTAGTTGGTACGAAAGAGATCTACACCTGCTCCCAGCCACACGTAAATAGTGCGTTTAACATCCGAACGTTTTGGTCATTAATAAGGCTGCATTTTAATTCACCTTAATAAGGTACATATTTACACAGCATTTTGAAAAAATATTATATATAGTAATTACATACGTTTTTTTCTTTTTACTTTTATTGTGAGAGCCAGTAATAGCATCTGCAAACGGAGCACTTTAACAAATAATTAATTGATTTCAATAGGGCTGGGCAAATGGATATAAAATGTCCAAAATCCTTCGTTTGGTGTCATAATATGATGCCCATATATAGTTGTCAGTCGGATTTAACGGGCTGGATTTATGGTAATTGAGAATGAGCGTGCATGCGCGTCCCATTTACGACTGATTGGGATTCATTAACACACACACATTTCACTATCACTTCTGACGTTTACGAAGTATTTGTGAATCAGGAGAAGAGTTTTCGGGAAAGTCTCTTTACGCACAAATCACTCACATATTTACTCGTATATTTACGAATGTTTCATGAATGAGACCCATTGCATTTTAGTTAAGTTTTAGTCATTACTTTTAGTCAAACTACAGTTACCAACATTCATTTTGATAGCTATTTTATATGTAGTCTTTAGACAAAATAGTCATTATAATTTTTCTCTTTAGACCAGTTAATTTAAGATTATGAAAAATTTAGAAAGCATAACGGCTGACGTAATCACATGTGGCACCTCTCAGCCCATCATGTAATGGCAGTGACGTCAGTCGCAACATTCCCTAGTTTGCTTTCTCTTAAAAAAAAAAATACATTTTAATCTTTTACATTTACACTGGACTAGATGATGAAAGTCGACACCATTAAACGATAGTTTTTGTTAACGAAATTAACACTGGTCTGATTGGTTTATTTCACACTCATTAAGAGACTAGGTACAACCCTTTTGGACCATGTGGCATTAAACTAGCAAAAGTGGATTCGGACAAGCCCTAAAGCCGATACACACTTAACGCTTTTAAGGCCGATTATGAATGTAAATTGATACTTTGACTGGACACGTTTGAGCGCGATAAGTCATGAGCCAGTTGCGTGTTGCAGAGGAGCCCTTAAGTAAAACTCAATATTCCGTTTCACTTGGAAATACGTCACAACACTGGAGAAAAGTCGTTTGCAACTTCAGGTTCTCGGGGACTTTAAGTGCACCTGCGCCACTTCAGACCATGCGCTGAGATCATTAAAATAGTTTGGGGACAGTAAGATTTATTGTTTGAATGTTTTGAAAGAAAGCCATTCAGCAAGGATGCATTTAATTGATCAAAAGTAACAGTAAAGACAATTATAATGTTACTAATGATGTTTTCAACATTGATGATAATAAGAAATATTTCTTGAGCTGCAAATCAGCATATTAAAATTATGTCTTAAGGATCATGTGACACTGAAGGTTGGAGTAATGACGCTGAAAATTCAGCTTTGCCATCACAGGAGAACATAATATTGTAAAATATATTAAAACAGAAAACAACAAATATTGTAATAATATTTTATAATATTAATGTTTTACTGATCAATGAAATGCAGCCTTGGTGAGCATAAGAGACTTCAAAAACATAAAAAAGTCCTACCAACTCCAAGTGTACATATGTCTTAAGGATTGTTGTTGTAATGTGTGTGAGTGTGTTTAGGGGTTTTATATATATATATATATATATATATATATATTATATATATATATATATATATATAAAACACTAAGCAGTCTGAATGTAAGAAATAATGCATCTAGATGTGAAGAAACACCACACAGACGCATAAGGAGGGAGGTGAGCAGAAGTGCTGGATATCACGCAGATAAAGACATGCTTCACTCAGATATCGCCACCTACTGGCACATTCACAGTACTGCAGCCCACAGTTGGATAGTTCACCCAAAAATGAAAATTCTGTCATTATTTATCCACTCTCATTGCCCTTTTTGAAATAATTTCTTCTATTAAACACAAAAGAAGACATCTTGAAGAATGTCAAGCCCAAAAATGAAATTTGCCCCAAATTAAAGCACCATTAAAGTAGCCGACATTTTTAAGCCTTACATTAAGTCTTCTGATGTCATACAAACTTCATGTGAGGAAAAAAAGACAAATTTAATATGTTATTCACTGAAAGAGTGCACCATAGCTTCTACATATAATTTGTCCTAGCATATTTTCATCATACGGACTGTTTTTATGGTGCCTTTTGTGGCTTGATAGAGCCTAATTTTACATTGATAGAAAAGAGCTTTTCTGCAAAGTATCTTTGCATCCCATAAAAGAAATAAAGTCATGGAACAACATGAGGGTGAGTAAATTTTCATTTTTGGGTGAACTAACCCTTTAAATGTGTTCAACTGTTAAGGCTCTGGAGGGAAGCAGGCATATGAGAGGAATTATTCAACTCCAGATCTGTTCGAAAGATCAAATCTACAATAAATCTACAATAAATAAAGTGTTACGTTATTGGTGCCTTTGAACAAAAAACTATCTACTTTACTATTCTTAAGTGATAGGAGAAGGTGCTAAAGGCTGCCCCTTAAATAGCACTTGAAGGTTATTTCTGCAAAAACCATCACTGTTAATCAGACTGACCCTTCCCAGTCAGTGGTTAGAAAGCCCCGACATGCCGACAGTTACCTGGGAAACGAGAGAAGAGAGAGCATCTCTTAAGAGACAGGTGACGAGGACGAGACACACTCACTGGGAGCGAGAGAGAAAGACAGAGATGGGAAGTGTAAGACAGGGTTGAGGGAAGAGGGAAGAACAGGTAGAGGGAAAACACAAGGTTGAAGACACACACTATCGTTCAAAAGATTGGGGTCAGTAAGATGTTTTTTAAGAAATTAATATTTTTATTATAGTAAGGATGCATTAAATGGATCAAAAAAGACAGTGAAGACATATATAAATGGTACAAAGATTTCTATTTAAAATAAATGCTGTTCAACTTTCTATCCATCATAGAATCCTGAAAAAGTTTTTTTTTGTTTGTTTTTTTTTTAACTTTCACTCTCAGAAAAAAGGGTCAATGGTGTTCTTGACTCAATTTTAAAGAACACTTTATGCCAAAAAGGATCTATATAAAGCAAAATGCCTTAAATTATTGCAAAATAATTTCATGTTTAACTGTTATATATATTACTTTTTAATCCTAAAGTTTTTCCACTTTTAAATTAAATTTTAAAACTTATATTTAACAATCCTCAGGCTTTTAAAAAGGTCTATCTCACAATTTTACTGTATTTTTGATTAAAATAATGCACCCTTGGTGAGCATAGGAAACCTTTTTCAAAAACATTTAAAACATGTAAAAACCCCAAACCTTGAATGATAGCATACATGAGCACAGATACACAAACACCAGAATGACCTCTTTTATAAATAAAAGGTTAATGGACCCAAACATTTATTCACATACCCTGATGACAATCCAAAATTTACTTTCTTTCTCCAGGGGAATGCAAAAGGAGATTTTAGGCAGAATCTTCACGCTTCTCTTTTTGTGAGGAAAAGGCTGAAATTTAGTCATTAAACCATAAAAAAATCCTCCTCTCCATCACTGCTCTCAAATCTCATTCACATATATTTAATTATGCACATGAAGATGCATTACATCAGGTTAAAAGGGTTAGTTTACCCAAAAATGAAATTTCTGTCATTAAGTACTCACCCTCATGTCATCCCAAACCTGTAGTTAAAACCGGCGATGCAACTACAGTGTTTCAACCTTAAAGGGTTAGTTCACACCAAAATAATGTCATTTATTACTCACCCTCATTTCATTCTACATTCGTGAGACCTTCGTTCATCTTCGGAAAACTAATTAAGATATTTTTGATTAAATCCGATGGCTCAGTGCGGCCTCTATAGACAGCAAAGCCACTGTAAATCTCAAGATCCATAAAGGCACTAAAAACTTATTGAAAACCGTCCATGTGAGTTCGGTGGTTCTATCTTAATATTATAAAGCGACAAGAATACTTTTTGTGCACCAAAAAACAAAATAACTTTTCAACAATATCTCATGATGGCCAATTTCAAAACACTGCTTCGGAGCTTTACGAATCGAATCAGTGATTCGGATCAACTATCAAACAGCTAAACTGCTGAAATCACATGACTTTGGTGCTCCGAACTACTGATTCGATTCGTAAAGCACCGAAGCAGTGTTTTGAAATCTGTCATCACAATATATGTTGAAAAGTCATTATTTTGGGTTTTTTTTGCACACAAAAGTATTCTCACTGCTTTATAATATTAAGGTTGAACCACTGAACTCACATGAACTGATTTAAATGTTTTAGTACCTTTATGGATCCTGAGATTTACAATGGCATTGCTCTCAATAGAGGCATCACTGAGCCATCGGATTTAATCAAAAATATCTTAATTAGTGTTCCAAAGATGAACGAAGGTCTTACGGGTGTAGAACAACATGAGGGTGAGTAATTTTTGTTTTGTTTTTGCGCAAAATTAATAACAACTTTATTCAACAAATTCGTCTGTCCCCAGTGTTTCACCATAAACACTAAAGCTCTGCAGCGAAAATAGCATAGCAGTATGACAGGGGACAGACAAATTTGGTGAATAAAGTTGTTATTTTTGTTTTGTTTTTCCACACAAAAGTATTCTCGTCACTTCATAATATTAAGGTTGAACCACTGTAGTCACGTTGCTGGTTTTAACAATGTCTTTAGTACCTTTCTGGACCTCAATGTCATAGCTGCCTATGTGTGAATCAGATACTCTCAGATTTCATCAAAAATATCTTAATTTGTGTTCCAAAGACAAACAAAGGTCTTATGGGTTTAGGATGACATGAGCGTAAGTATTAATGACAGAAATTTAATTTTTGGGTGAACTAACCCTTTAAATGAAAAAAGAGGAATCTCTCATCCTTTAGCAGATGGCCACTAGAGGGCGATGATCTACAACTTTTTCAGAGCCCAACAACTTTAGATGGGTGGCCTAGAAAAGTCCCAGTATCCCAAGTGAGATAATTATAATTATGAGTGATTAGTGGCAGAGCCGACTGTTGCTTTAAAGTATTTTCCCATCTGTTGTTAAACCCTTTAATAATGTAGTATTTACCGTAATGCATACACAGACTCACAAACAAGACCACCTACTGTTCATCCACACACAAATCCGAAAGGATAGTATGTAGGATATGACCTTTAAATTGACTATCCTGATATCAAGTCACTATATATATGAAGCCTCAGCTTTGAAGGGGTCAGCAACACAATATGTAGTAGTACATATGTTTGTGCATGTTAGTAAATCAAATATTAGAGATTTAGACTTTCCAAATGATTCCTATTCTGAAGTTTTTGACGAAAAGAAATGACGAAAAAGAGTCTTGGTTTGTATGTATTTGTGATGTATGTTTTTCTTTGTATGTGTTTGTCTCACCTAATGTTGGAGCACTGAGAGCCATGACTCCATAGAAAGAGAAAGGTCCGGTCTCGAACTTCATGTTTTCATTCCCAGCCTCCACCTCCACACGGCCCTGTGCACAAAGGAGGAAGATGATTCTGCGTGAGTTAAAATAAAATAAAATAAAAAACAAAAAATGTAGGCTGAAACCACAATGCACTTTTTTAAAAATGTTTTTATTAATTTTTATTAAGAAATCTCTTATGGTCGCCAAGGCTGCAGTTATTTTACCAAAAATAAAGTAAAAACAGTAATATTGTGAAATATTATTACAAGTTAACCCTTGTGCGACCTTATGGACATTTTTGTCTTTTTCAGTTTTGATTTTTGATGTACAAGGCTTAAAATAACAATTTTCTTATATAAATGTATTTTAAAATGTCATTTTAAAATATATTTCTTTCTGTGTTCAACAGAAGAAAGAAATTCATATATGTTTGGAATAAAGTGAGGGTGAGTAAATGATCTTTTTAAATCATCACAAAACACAGATAAAGGGTTTGAGTGCGAATAAATAATGACAGATTTTTCATTTTCGGGTGAACTAATCCTTTAAATGAATCAGAGACATAGCCACAAGCTTTTGTCCTTCTGACCGGTGGACATACCACAAGACTAGTTTCCCAGACACAAGGAAAATGAGAGTATGCCCCCCACCCCCAGAAGCATCAGCACATAGGTGGACAGACACATAAACGAACAACTAGCTTTAGACCGAGAAGACCCCGAGTGAATTAAAGCGATAAGACTGAGTGAATGTGAGCTCTGGTCAAGAGGAATGTGAGAACTGTAGCACAGTAAATCCACTGAGACAACAATGACGCTCACACACACACACACACACAAGTTCTGAGAGAGGGCGCCGAATACCACCAGTGACTGATGTCCACATAATGAGGTGCACAATGCAGCATGATACACACACACACATACACAGTTCCGTTTGTGAGCATCAAGGGAGTGAGATTGTTTGTAGGGAGGGGACTGCAGTGGCTGCATGAACCCTGTTTTTCTGGAAAGATCATATCAATCACATTCACACATATGTGAACTGACCTTACCGAGAAAGACCTCCAGGACAAAAAGTAAACACGAACACAATCAGAAATGGAGAGAAGAGATCTTTAAATAGACTGTCCATGACTGCGAAGAGGGCAGCCAAAACCTGCAGAGTATATATGTGTGTAATATGTGTGTGCTGGCAAAGGGAAAAGTTCACATTTGTCCATTATAAACACACTTAACAAGCATATCCCACCTTAAGATGTCAACAAACAAATAATCTCGCATATTCAGTTCTTACAAATACCCTTAAACACACATTTAGCTAAATGAGGACCAGCAAAGAATTCAAATGTTTTTACAAAAGCCAATATTTGTTTTTCAATAACCAAATTTGTGAATTTTCATTTGAAAAAATAAAAATACAAAAAATTTTAAATCTAGCCAAGTTTTGCATTTTAATAAATGATATTATTATTATTATTATTAATCACAAAACATTGATTTCTTTTGTTTTTAAAGACATATTTTGCATTGTAGTTGATAATAATAATAATAATAATAATAATAATAATAAACAACAATGGCTTCTATTGTTTTTAATGAAGCCAATTCTTGCATTTTAAATCATTAATAATAATAATAATAATAATAATTTTTAAATAAAGCCAATTTTTTAATAAATAGTTGTAGCAATCATAATGAATAAATATTGACTTCAATACTAAATTTTTGCATTTTAATAAATGATAATGATAATAAATAATAATAAAAACATTGATTTCTATTGTTTATAATGAAGCCAATTCTTGCATTTTAATAATAATAATTATTTTTATTAATAATAGCAATAATAATAATAATAATAATAATAATAATACAAAAGTTGTTTTTTAATTAAGCCAAATATTGCTTTTTACTTAATAATAATGATGATAATAACAATAACAATAACAACAACAACAACATTGACAATGTTTTTAAATTAAAAAAAAAAAAAAAAAAGGAAAGGAAAGTTGTGTCAGATTTAGCTAACCCTGTGGACAATTTTGCCTCGTACACACAGTGAGCCTGCAATGCCAGACAGATGAGCTGTATGAATAATGAAGGTGTTGAGAAGAGATAATGTTTGTTATATATATATATATATAAATATAAATATATACATACATACATATATGTACGTGTGTGTGTGTGTGTGTGTGTGTGTGTACGTGCAAAAGGCCTCGTTAGGTTGCATCACTCAGTAACTGCTTCTCAGCGTCAGTACTGTCAATCATTCACAAACATAACGTGGGTGGGCAAGCACATAGTGTAAAATTACTATGAGTATGTTTTAACAGCTCTTTGTTTGAGTAACTAACAACAGTGCTCATGTGCAGTGAGGACAAGCAAACATCTTCAAATATTTATGTACAGAAAATAGACAATCACAGTCTCTCTTCCTGCACTGCTATAATTCTCTCCATCATGAAGCGGAGTTAAAAATAGGTATGTGCAAAACTATATATATATCCAAAATCAATTAGGCAGTGGTTTTTCTGAACAGTTAGCCGCTCTTGAAGATGTCATGTATAATTATGCTGGTTTAGAGTTACTCCACCAGACATATTTCTATACAGTGCTCAGCATAAATGAGTATACCCCCTTTGAAAAGTAACATTTTAAACAATATCTCAATGAACACAAAAACAATTTCCAAAATGCTGACAAGATTAAGTTTAATATAACATCTGTTTAACTTGTAACATGAAAGTAATTTAATAATATAACTTAGAGAACAAAATTTTCAGTTTTACTCAAATTAGGGTGATGCAAAAATGAGTACACCCCACTGAAGGTCTCTGGAGCAGAGCTAAATTTTAGACTACAAATGTCTAATTTAACAAGAATTCAACCACAGGTGAGTCTAATTATTCATTACACAGGTGTCCAGCAGACAGTTGACTATAAAAGGGTGTTTAAACCCCTTCCCATTTCATGCTGTCAGCAATGGCACCACATGGAAGAGAAATGTCAGAAGACCTGAGAAAGAATATAATTTCTTTACACCAGAAAGGTGAAGGCTACAAGAAGATCAGCAAAGCTTTACTTATCAGACAGAATACTGTAGCAAAAGTGATACAAAAATTTTAAAAAGATGGAACTGCTACCATCTCATAGAGATGTCCAGGTCATCCACGGAAGTTAACACCTCGACAGGAGCGTCTTCTGATGAGAAGAGTTTAAGAAAATTGGTATGTGTGAAAATTGTGCTGCGATCTTGTTGCTCAACTGACCGTCCCAGCATCTTATAAGTGGTTAATGCACAATAAATACAACATAACATCACAAACAAATGTCATAACTTATTAAAAGATTTCTTATTATAGACATTGTTTTCATATAATTTTATATCTTTTTATTTCACCGTGTGTATGAAAATGAGTAGCCTTTATGCTTTGTCAATGTTAAAGCAGAACTAAGTAACTTTTTTTACCTTCATAAATAGTTTTCTAAGTCCTTACTGTGGTTAATTGACTTGTAGTGGTGTGTATTGTGTGTGGTGTGTACTGTATTACTGCATCCTCAATATCAAGAACACATCCGGGTACTTTCATGCATCCTCTGTTTTTGCGTTCTTGAGTACTGGAACTGAACTTCGACGGTTGATGATGACGTAGAGCAAGAACACAAGGACGCAAGATTGCTTAAGAACGCATATTGAGAAACAGCCGAAGACTACTGGGATTCTATACTCTGGAGTGATGAGACCAAGATAAATGTTTTTGGAAATGATGGCTTCAAAACTGTATGGCGTCACAAAAGTGAGGAATACAAAGACAAAAATGCATGGTGCCTACAGTGAAACATGCTGGTGGAAGTGTCCTTATGTGGGGCTGCATGAGTGCTGCTGGTGTCGGGGAGCTGCGTTTCATTGATGGCATCATGAATTCACAGATGTACTGCTCTATACTGAAAGAGAAGATGCTACCATCACTCCATGCCCTTGGTCTTCGTGCACTTTTCCAACATGACAATGATCCTAAACACACATTTAAGGCCACTGTTGGATTTCTGAAGAAGAACAGGGTGAAAGTGATTCAGTGGCTCCTGATCTGAACCCAATCAAACACCTATGGGGAATTCTGAAGAGACAAGTTGAGCATCACTCTCCATCCAGCATCCAGTCTCTATAAGAGGTTATTCTTGAAGAATTGAAAAAGATAGATGTTGCAAAATATCGCCAACTTGTTCATTCCATGCCTAGAAGTCTTGATGCTGTCATTAAAAATCATGGAGGCCATACAAAGTACTAGGTGTAGAAGTTTTTGCTGTGGGGTGTACTCATTTTTGCAACACCCTAATTTGAGTAAAACTGAAAAATGTGTAATCTAAGTTATATTATTAACCTTACTTTCATGTTATATTAAACTTAGTTTTGTCAACATTTTGGAAATTGTTTTTTTCAAATGGGGTGTATTCATTTATGCTGAGCACTGTACATACACACACACACACACACACACACACACACACACATATATATATATATACAGTGGGTACGGAAAGTATTCAGACCCCCTTAAATTTTTCACTCTTTGTTATATTGCAGCCATTTGCTAAAATCATTTAAGTTCATTTTTTTCCTCATTAATGTACACACAACACCCCATATTGACAGAAAAACACAGAATTGTTGACATGTTTGCTGATTTATTAAAAAAGAAAAACTGAAATCTCACATGTTCCTAAGTATTCAGACCCTTTGATGTGACCCCCATATATTTAACTCAGGTGCTGTCTATTTCTTCTGATCATCCTTGAGATGGTCCTACATCTTCATTTGAGTCCAGCTGTGTTTGATTATACTGATTGGACTTGATTAGGAAAGCCACACACCTGTCTATATAAGACCTTACAGCTCACAGTGCATGTCAGAGCAAATGAGAATCATGAGGTCAAAGGAACTGCCTGAAGAGCTCAGAGACAGAATTGTGGCAAGGCACAGATCTGGTCAAGGTTACAAAAAAAATTTCTATGAAGTTTCTAAGAGCACAGTGGCCTCCATAATCCTTAAATGGAAGACGTTTGGGACGACCAGAACCCTTCCTAGAGCTGGCCGTCCGGCAAAACTGAGCTATCGGGGGAGAAGAGCCTTGGTGAGAGAGGTAAAGAAGAACCCAAAGATCACTGTGGCTGAACTCCAGAGATGCAGTCGGGAGATGGGAGAAAGTTGTAGAAAGTCACTCATCACTGCAGCCCTCCACCAGTCGGGGCTTTATGGCAGAGTGGCCCGACGGAAGCCTCTCCTCAGTGCGAGACACATGAAAGCCCGCATGGAGTTTGCTAAAAAACACCTGAAGGACTCCAAGATGGTGAGAAATAAGATTCTCTGGTCTGATGAGACCAAGATAGAACTTTTTGGCCTTAATTCTAAGCGGTATGTGTGGAGAAAACCAGGCACTGCTCATCACCTGCCCCATACAGTCCCAACAGTGAAGCATGGTGGTGGCAGCATCATGCTGTGGGGGTGTTTTTCAGCTGCAGGGACAGGACGACTGGTTGCAATCGAGGGAAAGATGAATGCGGCCAAGTACAGGGATATCCTGGACGAAAACCTTCTCCAGAGTGCTCAGGACCTCAGACTGGGCTGAAGGTTCACCTTCCAACAAGACAATGACCCTAAGCACACAGCTAAAATAACGAAGGAGTGGCTTCACAACAACTCTGACTGTTCTTGAATGGCCCAGCCAGAGCCCTGACTTAAACCCAACTGAGCATCTCTGGAGAGACTCTAAAAATGCCTGTCCACCAACGTTTACCATCCAACCTGACAGAACTGGAGAGGATCTGCAAGGAGGAATGGCAGAGGATCCCCAAATCCAGGTGTGAAAAACTTGTTGCATCTTTCCCAAAAAGACAGGGTGCTTCTACTAAATACTGAGCAAAGGGTCTGAATACTTAGGACCATGTGATATTTCAGTTTTTCTTTTTTAATACATCTGCAAAAATGTCAACAATTCTGTGTTTTTCTGTCAATATGGGGTGCTGTGTGTACATTAATGAGGAAAAAAAAATTAACTTAAATGATTTTAGCAAATGGCTGCAATATAACAAAGAGTGAAAAATTTAAGGGGGTCAGAATACTTTCCGTACCCACTGTACATATTATATATACACACACACACACACACACACACACACACACACACACACCCCTACAAATTACAAATAACAAGAGCATTAATCAAAGAAGATGATTCAAAACCTGACAGTATATCATTCAAAATCCAAAATAAACAAAATCTATTTTTCTTGATGTCAGGTTTTCAGACATATCTTTTTCCTTCAAGTGCAAACAGGAAAACATACATACACCCTTTTATTCCTCACAAACTCCAAGTCCTTTCAGCACATACGCACAAGTGCAACAGAAGAAGTGCTGTGGATCTTTAGCACAAAGCTTGACACCTCAGAGAAAGCAGCATTAATCTTTGATGAAGGTCATTCGGCCCGCTCTCAGCTTGAGGCCCGGCTGGAGGCCGTCTTCAACTGGTGCCAGGAAAGAAAGGTCTCCATGTTGGGAAGTCTACTTGCAAGCACCTTCAATGTATTAAATAATAATCAAAAT
The DNA here is from genome assembly GCF_024489055.1 of Chanodichthys erythropterus. Taxonomy (NCBI): domain Eukaryota; kingdom Metazoa; phylum Chordata; class Actinopteri; order Cypriniformes; family Xenocyprididae; genus Chanodichthys; species Chanodichthys erythropterus. Next base: position 21,560,263 of record NC_090233.1, on the reverse strand, counting down.
AATACAGCACATCCTGCTTCCACAAACACATCATTGAGCCGCTTTAAATAATAAATAACAAAAGCGACACAAACAGATGCCTGACATATTTAACAGCCTCAAACTGCTGCTAGTGTGCACTTCATAATCTATTAATGAATCTCCTTCCTGCTGTGAATAATCTACACCAGTGTACTAAGTTCAGACATTTTAACCGGAGAGCTTGAACTTGACAAGTTAATTCCATGACAGTTCAAGAAACAAAGTTCATACACTCAGAAGTGTAAATGCCACAAAAGTTTAAAGTGCCCCTATTAGCCTTTTTCAGATATTACCTTTCATGTAGTGTGTAATATAGCTGTTTGAGAATGTAAAAGTTCTGCAAAGTTTCATAGATCTCTCAAAAAGAAAGAACCGATTCTGAACTGCCTCAAAAGAGTTGCTAGTAATTCCAGTCTTACTTCCTGCTGGAACCTACTTAGGCTTGTAACACATTTGCATAATGCCAGCCTATGGTCTTTATTGGCTACCCGTGAACATGTATTTGACCCGCCCTCTAAGGTTTGCGTTATCTACATGTTGAGAAGTCATGTTATCTACATGTTTATGCTGTTTTCTGTGCTGTGAAAGCAAATCCACTTTGCACGCACTTCCAAAGGTTGAGGACTCAAGCTCAAATTGATACTGTAAAACCGACACCATCATTACTGTTCGTATCACTGTGTATCAAGTGCTGAGGAAGCCTCTAGAGCTGTATTCAGGCAGTTTTGTTTCCGACACGCGCTGTAAGCGGTGACCAATCACAACAGACTGGACCATCTGACCAAACAGAGCAGAGCAGCTGCTCTTGGAAAGGAGGGGTTTAGTGAGACTGAAACCTTTATCAATCTGTTTCAGACACTGAGAAAAGAGGTGATGCTGCAATGTATATTATGAGAAAATTAAAGTGTTGTGTTTTTTTTAATTCTGGATGCATGTAAATTTATTGTAGGAGACCTCTAAAACAAAATTAGGAACCTTTAAAATAACATGATGATATATTTGTGATATTCTGTGGTTTCCCCCATTTCTTTTGAGGATTATCATAGATTTGAACATTCATTATAGAAGAAACAATGTGTGGGGTCTGAAATTCACTGAATCACTGAAAGCCTAAGGTATGCATGTGATGTTTAACCATCACGAGCTGAATCGTCTAATGATTGTTTAGAGGCCAATAATAACAACAACAAATTCAAGAAAGACTGAGAGAATGAATGAAGGAATACGTGATGAATGATGGTACCACTGTGGGAAAAAGTACAACACTACACTTAGGAAAAAACCTGAGGTGAGCTTCATCCAGGTGATAATTTAATACGGTGTAAAATCACCAAGCTAATAGATGGGAAAGCGTGTGCAGACATATTTTGTAGTTAAACCTGTTACCCGCTTTATTGGTAATAACCTCCATCAAATGCTTTTTATTGCAACTTTACTGTGGTTGTGCAACAGTTACCAGGTATTCTGGGCCGTTTCTTTATACAAAACAGTAGCAGCATATTTTTGGATGCCTTTCTTCAGAGGTTTTCTTGAGCTCATGCCAGACCAAGTCAAGATGTCTTTTTTTTTTTTTTTTTTTTTTTTTTAAATCAAAACATACAGAAACTGTTTTGTACTGTAGTTTCTGTTTTGAATTCTTCCTGATGCAACTTTTTTCTTGAATCTTCAACTTTCATCTTTTATCTTGAGAGAAAATAAAACCAGGGCCCTGTTTACTCCTGTTAAGATGCGTTTTGGTTGATCGGATCACAAGTCGACGACACTAAATACAGGTGTAAACAGGGTCTAAAACGTTTTGAGCTTGTCCACTTTTGACCACTTCCAGAGGCAGCCGAAAACGCATTCGACTGGACTGCTTTCTTAGTTTAGATGCTTGTGTGGTCGAATGTGTTCGAACAGCCGCAAAAGATCGCCTACTCTCCACCTACTAACGCCTAAAAAACATTATGGGAAGTGTGCTAGCCAGACGGGATTCAAACTTTGTTGGCTGAAGACCCAAGTTTGGTTTGAAAACGAAAAATGTACCAAGCACAATGTTCTCTACCATTTCTGATTTCTAACATGCACTCAGTGTTTGGCGTGGTCTTGCGACTATCAGAGCAGAAACGAAAGCTGCTGCTCTCATTATGTTTTTCCGTCTTCTCCGGGCAAGTTCATAAGTAAATTACCCAAGCTTATTTTTTCTTAAATATCTGAAAAAGCCCATACATTTACCTGCCCATAGACCCTCCCCTCAAAGAAGTGGATGAAAGTGAACAAACGAGACAGATTAGAACACCAGGTGTAAACAGGTATGTGTCTCCCTCGTCTACTTGTGATCCGACCAAAACACATCTTAACACCATGTGTAAACAGAGTCTTAGACACGACTGCCCTGCAAATCAGCTTGACTGTTACAGAAGTTAGTTATTAATGTTTCTGATAACTTTTTTCTCCACTATTATTAAAACGTTTGGGGTCAGTAAGATTTCTTTTAAAGAAATTAATACTTTTATTCTGCAAGGAAGCATTACATTTCTATTCCAATTAAATGCTGTTCTTTTGAAATTTTAATTCATCAAAGAATCCTGACTTTTATTTCACAAGCATATAAAACAGCACAACTCTTTTCAACATTGATAATAATAGGAAATGTTACTTCAGCAAATCAGCATATTAGAATGATTTATGAAGGATCATGTGACACTGAAGCCTGGAGTAATGATGCTGAAAATTTAGCTTTGCCATCACATTAATAAATTACATTTTAAAATAAATTAAAATAGAAAACAGTTTTTATTGTAATATTTCAAAATATTTACTGTATTTCTGATTAAATAAATGTAGCTTTGATGAGCATAAGAGACTTTTTCCCCAAAAAACATTTTCAAAAATATTACTGGCCCCAAACTAAAACCTTCTTCTGATCAGGCCATAGCACACAACATAGATGTTCAGCTGGGCTGAAGACATTTACATGTTCCCAAACATCACCATATGGCCCTGATAAACTAGAGGTACTGTTTTATAAGCCAGCAGTTCTCTTTGAGTCAATTCTTCTACTTTTGCATGTGGCAACAGAAACCAATGCCAACCACATGCTCATGCTGCGAGTCAAAGCCTGCTGTCTTAACCTGCTTAAAACACCTCGTCTGTCTAATTGGCTTTAAAATCCCTGCAAGCCGTGACCCTGGTAAAGATCAGCTCATTAGGCGTCAGTTTGTGCCGTTACCTGTAGTATGAGGATGAAGTAGTCCACGGGTTTCCCACGCAGGTAAAGGTAGTGATGCGGCGATTTCTTTTCATTCTCATTGAACTTGATCTCCTGGATCACATCAGGGTGTTTAAGGATACGCAGAAGAATTTTCTCTGAGATCAGAGATGGACTGAACAAATTAACCTCTGCAGAAACACAGACAGCAGAGGCAGAAACAGACAAATGAGAGATGTAAAAATGAAAAAACATTTTGCTTAATTTAAGATTTTTTGAGAAACTTGTAACACTTTAAAATAAGATTAAACATGTTAGTTTGTGGCAACATAGGGTTTCATTTGTTAACTACATTAGGATAACAATGAAAAATACTTAATCTTAGGGTACGTTTACACAACAATGATGTACTAAAAACAGAAATGTTTTTCCTTTGTGTTTTTCACGTACAGATATCATGATGTCACTTTGTAAAGAAACACCACGCACTTATAAATTGAACACATAATACGCATTCACATGACGTCATCGTTTCCACAAATTTTTGCAGAGACTAACAGTATCGTTTTCAAAAACTTTCACTTTGAAACCTGTTTTCAAAAGTGTGCTTTTTCAGGTCCCCAAAACATTGTTGTCATGTAAATGAACAGCAAAAACGCATAAAGTTTAAGTTATGTTTTTAAGTTGAAAACGGTGTTGTGTAAACGAACACCTTAACGTTAATTTTATCATGTACTAATATATTATTAAAATCAAAAGTTGCATTTGTTAATATTATGTAATGGACCTGAGCTAACATGAAGAAACAATAAACAGTTGTATTTTTATTAACGTAAAAAAAAAATGAATGAATACTGTAATAAACGTAATGCTGATTGTTAGTTAAGGCAATAACTAACTACCAGGACCTTATTGTAAAGTGTTGCCTAGTTGGTACAATTTGTTACATTAGTTAATGTAAATCCATGCCAGCATTCAAGGCTATTTTCATGGCAAAAAAAAAAAAAAAACAAACAAAACAAAAGAGGTTTAATATCCATTAATTAACATTAAATCTACAGTGCATGCATAATTATTAGGCAAGTCAATATTCTGATCATATTTTTTTCCTAGCACATTTTAACAATTCCAAACTTCAACAATCTCAATCTTAACTACAATTAATTTTGTATAATTATTTTAAAGTGATGTATAATTGTTAATGAGGGCTGTAAGTGAAAAAACGCCTTGTATTCAGATGTGCAGAATTATTAAGCAGGTTTTCTTTTACAGGTAAAATGAGCCAAAAAAAGCATTATTTTAAATAGAGCATTATATTAAAGTCAAGCATTATTAAATGCCCACGTGAAGGATGTAATACTATAGAAATTGCAAAATGAAGGCGTGACCACTGGACAAGACATGTACTGTTACAGTCAGTCTGGTGAGTGTTGTGACTGATTGTTTACCTGTTGCAAGGAAGCGGTGAGCGGCCAGCAGCAGCTGAGGAGAGATCTTGACTTTAGACTCACTCTCATGTTTGAAGGCAGAGAAGTCTCGCTTATTTTTATTGTGTGCCACTTTCTTTCTGTTGCGGTTATCAGCTGCAAAAAATGCACAAAAGTAATTGAGATGAGCACAACACTGAGGATTTTATAACAGAAGTCGGATTACTTTATTTCATTCCTCCAAAAAAATAAAATAAAAAATACTGGCACCATGAAAACTCTAACATCATAAACATGCTGATAGGTGCTTCTCCAAAAATGCTGAGTGCATGTCTGTCATTTTGCAAGCATTCATGAAATGGTTTACGATGCAGAACATCAAGAGGAAGTAAAAAATCTGTGTGTTGGAAAATTTTAAGATGTGCAAATGCTGTGTGAATGTATTTTAAGAAAAGAGCAGTAATGTTGTCTGCATAACAACACTAAAAACACATTCATTAGACACGGTCCACTCACTGTAGAGGTCAGACTCGTCCAGGATTTCTGATTTGATGATCTCTTCAATGACATCTTCCAGAGTGACCAATCCCAGCACCTCATAGAACGGATCTCCCTCGCCTTCATTATTAACTTTCTGAACGATCGCCAAGTGCGATTTACCTGTAGAAGATAACGATTAATCAGATCAATTCAGAAAACTTCCAATCAATCAAATCAATCAATCGAAATAAATAAATAAACAAATAAAAATAAAATAAATAAATACAACCATTTAACTGAAAATTATAATACAAATTCAGAAAAGAGTAATTGTGGTACTCTTTCAATGAACAGCTGATAATAATGTAAACAGTCCGTCAAATAACACTCAAAGAGTTTTAGTATTAAAGCTGAAAATATATTTATATAAATAAGAATCAAGCAATAATGGTTTGCATAAAAAGAATATTATAATATTACATGAATTTATTTTTAATTATATGAATTCTTTTCTGCATATACTAATGCATTTAAAGTTGTATGAATTATTATGAACAGACATGAATTATCAAATGGCACAAATAGTAACAATAGTATGTTTATAAATTAAACATTAACCTGGATTAATAAGTATGCTTAGAACAGGGGTAGGCAAGTTCGGTCCTAGAGAGCCGCTGTCCTGCTGAGTTTAGCTCCAACCTTAATCAAACACAGCTGAACAAGCTAATCAAGCTCTTCAGGATTACAAAGGCTATAGGCAGCTGAAGGTTTGTTTCAGGGTTGGAGCTAAACTCTGCAGGACAGCGGCTCTCTAGGACCGAACTTGCCTACCCCTGGCTTAGAAGCAAACCATTTCCAAGTTGGTTTACTCAAAAAGTCTAAAATCTATGGCTTTGATCCATTTAATGACACTAGTATTGCAACAATTACACATTTCAGTTATAAGAAGATAAAGACAAACAATAAAAATACAGATTTTACATTTGATTATCCAACTCACTTACTAAAGCTTAATTGTTTGAGTTTGCGTTTATATTAAATTAAGTTCAAAGAGAATATGTTACCTATGACAGAGAGAAACTGAGCAACTACAGTATGAGAGAAATACAGACAGTCCCCTATTCTTATGAAATGTTCTATGGTAGAGTGATGGTACAGAGTGATTAGCGTTTACAATCATATAGCAATGTATTCACTTGGAATCCACACAATAAACGCCCAAGAAACCATGACATGTTTACATACTAGTGTACGCTTTTGCTCAATTTAGTGATGGTAAATAAAAAACGCAGTATTGTAGCGCTTACTATATCTTGTTTCTTTATAAATGGTTTCATGGACAAACAGAAAGAGCTATTGTGGACATTCAGCACACAAAGAGCCAGGAAATCCTAAAGCATTTGCTCATCAAAACAAAAATCCAGAAGTTATGCGTAGACACAACACCATGCGTGATGCGCTGACATAAGGAGCCAAAACAGTAATTTAGCAGCTTAGGTTACAAAATATTTCAACTGTCTTGTCCACAAAAACACTTCCCATCTTCTACCACAGAAGGTTTGACTGCAAATGTTTAGACCACCAAACAAATCACAGAAGCAAGTTTTCACTGCAATGTAACATGACACGAGAAATCATATTTACATGGTATATAAAGTACAATACCATTCAAAAGTTAACGATCACCATGATCACTAAATTTAGCAAGAATGCTTTAAATTGATCAAAAATGACAAAAAAAATTTGTTTTGAATGTTGTTTTGATCAAATTATCCTGAAAAAAAAAAAAGACACTTTCCACACTTCATTAAGCAGCACAGCCATTTTTAACTAATAATAAAAGAAATATTTCTTAAGCATCCACTCATAATATTATAATGATTTCTTAGGGATCACATAACACTGAAGACTATACAAAAAATACAAAAATAAAATTCATTAAAATTGAAAATAGATGATACATTTTCTTCAAAAATGCATCACCGTTTCCACAAATATATTAAAGCAGCACAAATGAAATATCTTCAAATAAAAAAAGTTATTTTATTCTAATAATATTTCACAATATTACTGTTTTACTGTATTTTTGATCAAATGAATGCTGCCTTGAGCAAAAGAGACTTTGTGTATATAGTGTCTATATTAGGAGTGTAATATTACCCTCATGTCACGATTCGATATATATCACGATACTGAACTCACAATATGATATTATTGCACTACTTCAAGACATACTCTATGGCAAAAGGTTAAAAAAAAAAAAAAAAGATCTATTGATTAAAATACTAAATTTGGTATTACATTGGGGGTGGAAATGAATAGCCTTGGACTGATGGTAACTCAACGCACAGGACGATGTTGATAACAGAATAAAAATATTCATGATTCTGAAGTTGAAAATACAGAATTATTTTAGACAAATATGCTTGCATTCTGTCATTGACTAGATATATTTAAAATAATGTAGGCCACTTTTTACTGGATACACAAGTCATTTGGCATTATTGCCCCATTGCATTATTATACATTATATTCAACAGTATATGTAGTAGTTCAATGTAATACTGACACTAAATCTCAAATAATGTAATGTAAACTTCAATGACATTACATTAATGTAATGTAATGTTCAATGTAAACTTGTTCAATAATTTTCATTTTGGGTGAACTATACACAAATGCATATTGTCACTATCCATGATACATATTGTTGCATTTTTGTATTGCGATATATTGTGACATGATATATTGTTACACCCCTTGTGTACATACACAATGTTATTTTAAATTGTACTAATATTTCACAAAATGACAACTATTTTAAACAGTCCAACATAAGAACAAAATAATCTTATTTAAAAAACGCTAGTGTACTTCCAACTTACAATAATATGGTAAAAGTCCAAACAACAACGGTAGTACTATGGTATGTCCAAAAACATGGCAGTAGAACGGTACTTGTTTTAGTGTTTACAACATATTTCAATCAAAGATGATGGTATTACTGTTGCATATAAAACCAGTATCAACATGGTATCATCATTAGGGACATTTGTGGCCTAATGATTAGAGAGACGGACTTGTAACACAAAGGTCATGGGTTCGAGTCTCAGTACCAGTAGGAAATGTAGATGGGGGGTGTAGGAAATGTAGATGCTCTCTTCCACTCTCATTACCCACAACAGAGGTGCCCTTGATCAAGACACCTAACCCCTAATCTCTCCCCAGGCACTGCAGCAAAAATGGCTGCCCACTGCTCTGGGTGTGTGTGTGTGTGTGTGTGTGTGTGTGTGTGTGTGTGTGTGTGTGTGTGTGTGTGTGTGTGTGTGTGTGTGTGTGTGTTCAACACTCAGTTCTATTTGTGTGCACATGGATGGGTGAAAAGCAGAGCACAAATTACGAGTATGGGACACCATGTATGTCACTTTCACATCTAAACACTAAGCATGGTAATACCATGGTACTTTATAGCTCAAGGACAGGGAATGAAGATATTTTGAATAATATGGATAACCAAACAGTTGACGGTAGCCAAGCCAATGAAAAAAAAAAAAAAAAAAATACAATGGAAGTCAGTGGGGTCCATCAACTGTTTGGGTACCAACAATTTTCAAAATATCTTCTTTTGTCTTCAGCAGAAGAAAGCAATTCATACAGGTTTAGAGCAACTTGATGGTGAGTAAATGACAATTTTCATTTTTGGGTGAATTATCCCTTGAAAGCTCTCCTGCTTATCTCCCATCTCACTGTTTGTAATGTGACAGGATGTAGCTAATAAAGCCTGAGCAGCACATGCAGACTAAACAGAGTCTAGAGCAAGTGTCTCTGCTTGAGATGAGCGTACAGTCAGTTCAGTGTGTTTTTGGAACACAGATCTCCGGCAGCAGACGTCTCAGTGGGTCTGCATTATGCTGCAGAGGAACAAACGAGAGCCAAAAATCATGATGACACAAGAGAAACTATTCAGTTCCTGTACCGAAGGACATTCTGAAAAGCTTAACGTGGCTTAATGTAAACACCATCTACTGCCAAGACAACAATACCAAACAACACAATCATTTTGTGATGTAGCTGCTGTCAGATCCTATAATGTTGAGGATTCATCTTTCAACAAGTTCCTTCGCAAACTCTGTGATCCGCCACGCATGACATAATCCCGTTCGCTTTGTAGACACTGGATCTGTACTTTAGCCTATGTCACACGTGACCTTTCTAAGATGATTATGTCATGCGTGGCGGATCACAGCGCAGTGCAAGACGAGCATTTGTGGTTAAAAAGCATATAATTTTTTTTTTTTTAAGAAAATTAAAAATAGGACCCTTGTTCCTCATCTGGGATCGTGCAGAGCACTTTGAAGCTGCACTGAAACTGCAATGTTGACTTTCAACCCGTTGAACTCCAGTGAAGTCCACTATATAGAAAAAATTCCTGGAATGTTTTTCTCAAAAACCTTTATTTCTTTTCGACTGAAGAAAGACATGAACATCTTGGATGACATGGGGGTGAGTAAATTATCAGGAAATTTTAATTCTGAATCCTTTAAATAAATGCTTTGTTAAAGGGATAGTTCACCCAAAAATGAAAATTTGATGTTTATCAGCTTACCCCCAGCGCATTCAAGATGTAGGTGACTTTGGTTTTTTTTTCAGTAGAACAAATTATGATTTTTAACTCCAACCGCTGCCGCCTGTCAGTCAAATAATGCGGGTCAATGGGAACTCCATCTATAAGAGTCAAAAAACATGCACAGACAAATCCAAATTAAACCCTGCGGCTCGTGACGACACATTGATGTCCTAAGACATGAAACGATCGATTTGTGCGATAAACCGAACAGTATTTATACCATTTTTTACCTCTAATACACCACTATGTCCAACTGTGTTCAGCACTCGTTTAGTGAGGTCTGATGGCGCTCTGACAACGGAAGTGATCTATCGCGCTTTTACTTCAATGAGTGCTAGACTAGGGTTGCAAAGGGCTGGAAAGTTTCCAGTAAATTTCCGGTAAATTTCCGGAAACTTTCCACGGGAACTTAACCTGGGGAATTTTGGAAATATTCCGATTTGGAAACTTAACAGGAATTTCTGGGAATTTACGGGAATTTATGGGAATTAATTGGAAATTTTGGGAAATTTATATACATGTATAATATTTAAAGTATCATATAAAAACAAATATAAACATTTTGTTTGGTCATAAATGAAATAACAGTTATTTATTTTTCGCATTCAATTCTAATTTAGTAAACATGTAAAATAAATATATTTTTATTGCAGCAATTGTTGTGTTATTTATTTCAGTGTCACATGATCTTTCAGAAATCATTCTAATATGATGATTTGATTCTCAGTTATTATCATTGTTGGAAACAGTTGTGCTGCTTAATATTTTTTTTGGAACCTGTGATACTTTTTTTTCAGGATTCACTGATTAATAAAAAGAATAGAATTTATTCAAAATATAAATCTTTTCTAACAATATCACTTTAATATCACTTTTTATCAATTTCACACATCCTTTCTGAATAAAAGTGTTAATTTCTTTAAAAAAAAAAAAAATTACTGACCCCCAAATTTTGAACAGTAGTGTATATTGTTACAAAAGAGTTCTATTTTAAATAAATGATGTTCATTAATTTTTTTTTATTCATCAAAGAATCCTTAAAAAAAAAGTATCACAGGTTATAAAATAATATTAAGCAGCACAACTGTTTCCAACATTGATAACGGAGTATCAAATCAGCATATTACGATGATTTCTGAAGAATCATGTGACACTGAAGACTGGAGAAATTATGCTGAAAATTCAGCTTTGCATCACAGAAATAAATTATATTTTTATGTATATCAAAATAGAAAAAACATTTTAAATTGTAGTTATGTTTCACAATATTACTGTTTTTTTCTGTATTTTTGATCAAATGTGCATGTTATGGACTGGGAGAATGCACAGTGCCTGCAGGGGGTGTGGCCTCAATAGCCCTGCAGTAAGTAGTGTGCTGTGTGAATGTGATTGAGGAATGTGCAGGGAAAAAATTTAACTAATATTGCATTAAATATAATTGTTTTAACCAAAATTATGCTGCAAGATGTTCTTTTCAACTACATTAAAGTACCCTGTTATAGGCTAACCTGTAACTTTGTAAATTCCCTGTTTATTCCCATATATTCCCGTAAATTCCCATATATTCCCGTTAATTCCCATGGAAAGTTTCCAGCTTTGAAAATTCCCGGAATTTTGCAACCCTATGCTAGACATCACTGCCATTGTCAGAGCGCGATCAGACCTCACTAAGCGAGTGCTGAACACAGTTGGACATAGTGTTGTATTAGAGGTAAAAAAATGGTATAAATACTGTTCGGTTTATCGCACAAACCGGTTGTTTCATGTCTTAGCACATCAATGTGTCGTCACGAGCCGCAGGGTTAATTTGGATTTGTCTGTGCATGTTTTTTCGACTCTTATTGATGGAGTTCCTATTGACTCACATTTGACTGACAGACAGCAACGGTTGGAGTTAAAAATCATCATGCCCTGGGGGTAAGCAGATAAACATCAAATTTTCTTTTTTGGGTTAACTATCCCTTTAATAATGAGGAGTTTTAAGCTATGAAACTTGCAGGATGTTTTAATGTTACAAAGACCTTTAATATGTCAAAAGATTAAGGAAAATTTGATTTCCCATGTCATGACCCCTTTATGCATTGCCTCCCATATGGAAGACCATTGGGACACAGCTAATTGCTAAGCACTTTATTGATCATAAGTACTATGAACAATTGATAAGGCCAGAATCTAAATGCAAATAGCAAAGTGTAACATTAAGCTTTAGTAAACACTTATAAAGACAAGATACTAAATACAAGTATTATGAAAAATACAGTTCATTTGCTTTATAATGGTTTTCTAAAATGGGTAAATGATTAACTTTTAAATGTAGCTGTAAAAAAATTGACCTGAGCCACAACTTGCTCTCCAAATAAGAGTCAATATACAAGGTGAAATATTTTCTGAGAATATTGCAACATTGTTTAAATAAAAGTGACTTGATTGTTCACTGTCTGTAATGAAAAAACAGTAATACATTTTCCATTAAATTGGCATTTGCAGACAGAACAAAAATGTTTTTACAGTAAAACCTCATGGCATATCTTATGAATGAATAAAATATTAATGTATTTTAAAAGTAAATTATATTAAAGTGCCCCTATTATGCTTATTCAGATATTACCTTTCATGCAGTGTGTAATATAGCTGTTTGATGTGAAAGTAAAAGGTCTGCAAAGTTTCAAAGATCAAAATGCATGATAAATGGACTCGGGCTCAAATATGTATAGAGCCGTGGAAGCCTCCGGAGCTGAAATTCAGATATAGTAATAGGTGTTTGAACACATGCTTTAAGCAGTAAAACAATCACAACAGACGGGACCATCTGACTGATCAGAGCAGAGGAAGCTCTTGGAAAGGAGGGCTTTAGAGAGACTGAATCCTTTATCCAACTATTTCAGACACTGTGAGAAATAGAGATGATGCTGCAATGTATATTATGAGAACATTCAAGTGTCTGCTGTCCACAAACACAGGTTTTCACAAAGTCAGACAAAGACACATAAGTACTTTAGTTCAAGTCTTATTTAATTTCTTATTTAAAAAATAACAAGTCAGTTTTGTCTTGCTGAGTCATCAATCCCTGCGGCTAAAACAATGCTCGTCTGTCTCTTGCTCCCTGCCTCCCTTTCTCTCTGCATCAGTGAACACACTCACCCACTGACACACTCAGTACCCTGAAATCCACCTTACCAGCCATTTCAAACACTACACCCTTCTCATTTTACACGGCGTTTCTCTCACAGCATCACCTGAAAGCCATTATGTATTCATTCATATAGAGTCATATAGGACACACCTAATCATTCTTCATTTTTTCACATTTTATAATAATATAGTCAGTATATAATTTTTCTTATCAAAACTGTTCAAAAGTAAAAAAAAAAAAAAAAAAAAAAATTATTATTCAGCAAGGATGCATTATTAAACTTATCAGAAGTGACAGTAAGACATTCATAAAGGTGAATATCCATCAAAATAAACCCATCACAGGAATAAATTACATTTTAAAATATATTAAAATAAAAACTTATTTTAAAATTGTAATAATGTTTAACAACATATAAACTGTAACAATGATAAAAAAATATTATACTGCAACAATAGTAAAAATAATCAGATGGTGTGTGTCATCTGATGTAGCAGATGTTCTGATAAGTTCTCTAAATTTTTGGTTAATATGTTACTTGAAATTACTTTCTTGAAAATACAGCAGCATTTTAAATAATGTTTATAAACAACTTTGGTAAATGAAATTACTTTACAAATTAATCAACTTAAAATGAATCAAATGTTAACAACCAGATCAGAACGTTGGCATTTGCATGGGCACGTTCTTGCTTGTCAAACATTGACAAAGACAGTAGTCTACCCATAATATGAAACATTACCTATAAATATGAAAAACCGCGGCAATACATTTACAGTAGATTTGTTCATGTTACATCATATTTGTAATCCTTTTCTTTAGCAGTGTTGAGCATTATAACCAATCACACACATTTTGGTGAGTTTAGGAATGCAATGTCCAATCAGAAGAGTTGTGATTAGTCACCACGCAAATGGCAGTGACTAATGAGGGTTGCACGTGCTCACTGAATGAATTCTAAACCTGAACTCACAAATTCTCTTTTATCATCACAAACAACAAAATGCAAAAAAGCTGCAAGTAAGAGATTCATTTTGCAGCAGCGAGAGTTTCAGAGGTATCGAGAGTTTTTGCGAAAGTGCATAACTCACATTGGACTGAAGTCATGGACCACTGCGGTGTTCTTTGATCATTTCTTAATGTAATGGCTATATTCCTAGTTTGAAAAAAAATTTTTTTTATGCTACCGAAAAATTCAATGTTAAAGGTCCCGTTCTTCGTGATCCCATGTTTCAAACTTTAGTTAGTGTGTAATGTTGTTGTTAGAGTATAAATAAAATCTGTAAAATTTTAAAGCTCAAAGTTCAATGCCAAGCGAGATATTTTATTTAACAGAAGTCGCCTACATCGAACGGCCAGTTTGGACTACATCCCTCTACTTCCTTCTTTAATGACGTCACTAAAACAGTTTTTTACTGACTAACCTCCGCCCACAGGAATACACAAAAAGGGGGTGTGGTCTTTTCCCCACCAAAAAACTTTGCAACTGGTTAAAAAGGTACTTAAACAACAGATACGCAGATTCAAGCAGATTTTAATATGGTAATTATAAAAACTGGCCCCTACAAAAGAAAAAGTGCATGTATGTAATATATGTAATATATATGTAATATATATATATATATATATATATATATATATATATATATATATATATATATATATATATATATATATATATATATATATATATATATATATATATATATATATATATAATGCTGAATATGCTGGAGATCCCCCTGAAGGACATTGTGTAATTCACACCTTGGTTACAATATCATGACACTAAATCATTTTTAACCTGCAAAAAATATCTTCAATATCTTTAGAAGTCTTAATACATGTGCATCCCTAATGTTCTTACACTGAAGACTTGTAAAAAAGAAAAAGAAAAACAAAGTGTTCACGATGTTGTGTCCCACAGAAATTGCATTCTGCAGAAAAAGAACATTACTGATCTCATTCAAATGAGTCATTCGGCTAATCTGAGTCATATGCAATTAAAGATGCCCATGTTTCTTTACTCAGGGGATGAGTAAATTGCATCTGTAATTGCACACGCCATCTTTAGTTGCCTATGCGGGTTTGTCATCTGAAGTTTCACTGAGGGTCAGTTTCTGAAACTTATCACAAGTACGTCACTGCAGTACCACATAAACTGAACATCTGTCTGCTGCCAGCACTGTGGATGCGTATGTGAGATTGTTAAATATCTGCATGTTTACATTTGTTTACAATTTTTAACAAAAATTATAAATGGTTGTCAACTTTTAACATCATTACAAAAACTCCGGAATTACTTCTGGAACAAGTACTGTAATGTGAACATGAATCGCCACTTACACTCGTGTTACATTTCAGAATGGAACCACCAGACCAAATGGAGTTTGTTAAAAATAAAAATATGTAAAAATAGATATTTGCCTATTGGTTAACATTAAGTAAATGTAATCTGAAAAGGAAAGTGATTTGAGAGAAAGAGCCATAGTCAATACTGATTTGATGGCAAGAAACTTCTACCACTTTGCAAATGTCGTTTCAATAATCTTTACATCAATCATTAGATATATCTTTTTTATCTTAAAATATTTATTTTTAAATAAACTTTAAATAACTTGACTTTAAATTAATTAGTATATATATATTAATATAATAATATTATATTATAAACCAACCCACAAATATGAATATAATTTATTGTATTTTATAATACTATATAATAATATATATATTATATATACACACACACATACATAGTGCCCTCCACAAATATTGGCACCCTTACTAAATATGAGCAAAGGCGGCTGTGAAAATAAATCTGCATTGTTTATCTTTTTGATCTTTCATTCAAAAAAATTCTAACCTTTCATTGAAGGAAAAGAATTGAAAATGGGGGGAAAGCTCATTATGAAATAAATGTTTTTCTCTAGTTCATGTTGGCCACAATTATTGGCACCCAATTATTGCAATGTCCTTTTGCCAAGATAACAGCTCTGAGTCTTCTTCTATAACGCCTGATGAGTTTGGAGAACACCCGAGGAGAGATCAGAGACCATTCCTCCATACAGAATCTCTCCAGATCCTTCAGATTCCAGCTCCATGTTGGTGCTTCTTCTCTTCAGTTCACTCCACTCATTTTCTTTAGGGTTCAGGTCAGGGAACTGGGATGGCCATTGCAGAAGCTTTATTTTGTGTTCAGTGACACATTTTTGTGTTGGTTTTGATGTTTGTTTTGGATCATTGTCCTGATGGAAGATCCAACCACGGCCCATTATTGGATTTCTATCAGTCTAGCGTTTTCTATCAGTCAGGTTGATTTTTTATCTGTTAGTAATTGATAGAATCCATGATACCATATATCTGAACAAGACGTCCAGGACCTCCAGCAGAAAAATAGGCCCACAACATTAAAGATCCAGCAGTAGATTTAACCATGGGCATGGGGTACTTTTTATCCATGTGTGCACCAAACCCATCTGGTGGGTTTGCTGCCAAAAAGCTCTTTTTTTAGTTTCATCTGGCCATAGAAACCGGTCCTGTTTGAAGTTCCAGTCGTGTCTGACAACTGAATATGCTGGAGATTGTTTCTGGATGAGAGCAGAGGATTTTTCTTGAAACCCTCCCGAACAACTTGTGGGGATGTAGGTGCTGTTTGGTAATTTTTTTTAGGCTTTCTGAGACTCAAGACTCAACTAATTTCTGCAATTCTCCAGCTGTGATCCTGTGATACTCTCATCCTCACTTCACATTAGGATGATTTAGACACACGTCCTCTTCAAGGCAGATTTGTAACATATTTAGTTGATTGAAACTTCTTAATTATTTCCCTGATGGTGGAAATTGGGATTTCCAATGTGTTAGCTTTTTTCTTATACCCATTTTCTATTTTGTGAAGCTCAACGATCTTTTGCTGCACATCAGAACTATGGTTTCTTTGGTTTTACTCATTGTGATGAATGATTAAGGGAATTTGGCCTTTGTTTTTACACATATTTACATTCCTGTGGAACAGGAAGTCATGGCTGGACAATTTCATGTTCATGATCACCCTAGTGTGCTAAAAAATGTAAATGTGAATGGGAATATACTTCAGAGATATTTTACTCAAAAGAATTTCTAGGGATGCCAATAATTGTGGCCAACATGTATTGGAGAAAAACATTCATTTCATAATGAGCTTTTTCCCCCATTTTCAATTCTTTTCCTTCAATGAAAGGTTAGAATTTTGTGAATTTTTTGAGTGAAAGATCAAAAAGATAAACAATGCAGATTTTTTGCACACACACAGACATATATATATATATATATATATATATATATATATATATATATATATATATATATATATATATATATATATATATATATATATATATATATACACACACACATATTTTCATTTTTGAAACAATTGAAGATCTTTTTGATGAAATCAGATTTCTGTCCTTCGTTGACAAAACGTTCATAGAGATCATAAAACTAATTCATATGAATTGAGCGGTTTAGAGATTGAAGAGACTCGATCACTTTATATGATGAACAGATTTAATTTAGTCTTTTAATTCACATATAAACATTGATCAGCTTTGACATTGCTTGACAAGCATGTTTGCTTGACGTGTGAGAACCAATGAGGTTCATTCTCATGATACGCAGCATGTTTGAGCTTTCGGAAGAATCAATTTTCAAAGCAATCCAGTCTCTTCAGAAAATTTGAACTAAACCACTCAATTATGGATGCGTTTTACGATCTCTTTATGAACTTTTTGAAGCATCAAAATGTCAGTTGTGTAGCTGTCAAGAGAGGATCAGAAAACTCTCAGATTCAATCAAAAATATCTTAATTTGTGTTCTGAAGATGAACAAAAGTCTTACAGGTTTGGAACGACATGAAGGTTAGTAATTAATGAGTTTTCATTTTTGGGTGAACTAAACCAGTTAAGTAAGTGAGGCTCTGACATTAAATCTAGAACCATCCAAATCATCATCTCCATCAGCAGAGCCTTTCCTTCTTGCGATCTAACACATGCACAAACACATAGCGTATGCTCGGTCAGCAATCCTAATCAACAAATGACATGACAGGAAGAGAGAAGTATTTGTGACACTGTAGCCATGAACGCATGCACAGAGAAACACAGAGACTGTGATCCTACTGGAATACAAAGAGGCTTATGACATGACAATACCGTCAGAGAGCTGGCCGAATCCACTTAGCAACACTCATCACTGACCAAAACAACAAATTAAAGCACAGATTTGACAGAAATCCGTCTTTTCCTCTTTTTCTGACTGGATTTTGATTGCACTTGGGTGTTTTTGTTGACTGAGACTTAAAATTCGACAAGCAAATGAACTCTGTTGTTAGAGCCAGTTTATTCCAGCATAGGGGTTTATGGAAATTTAAATCTTTTCTATCTTTTAGTGACCTACAGACAGTTATTCATGCCTTCATTTCAACAAGGCTTGATTAAGGTAATGCTTTATATGCTGGTATCAACCAGTTTTCCCTATCACGTTTGCAATTAGTTGAAAATGCTGCAGCTCACTTTTTACAGGGAAGAAATTTTTTTATTTGGTTTTATGGTTTATGTTGTTGATTTTTAGAGATGCTCCGATCAGCATTTTTGGGGCCGATCACCGATTACCGATCACCAAGATCATGATCTTCCAATTGCCGATCACTGCCGATCACAGAATGGCAGGGGAATGGGAATCTTTTATCTATAATCTAGCAGAGTTTGCACCATTTGTAGAAATGAAACTAACTCTAAATTAACTATATTGAGAAAAACAAAAACTGTAGAAATAGGCTAGAGTCAAGATCTTGAAGAACCACCAAGTGTTTATTTTCGAAAATGAGATAACTTAAGGCTACTGTAGGCCATCTTTCCCAAATAAGGCAGAGTAACATTAAATTATTCCAAACAAAGAGGGGTTAGGCAGACCAACACACATCAGATCCGATTAATGGGATGTAGCCTCTTAAAACACTGATTACATTTAATAATTGGCAGCTATATGTAAACCTTGTTACACCAAAACTGGCTACTGCCACAAAGGACAAAACTATGGCAAGTTTTTTTTCTGTTATATATTATCACGTCGTTTAAATGCATCACTCACAGTCGGCTGGTTGAGGGATGGGGATGTTGTTGGCTTCGGCTGGTTTAGTTTCTCATACTCGGCATATTCAGTTGTATGGCATGTTCTAAGATGCCTAATCATGTTAGTGGTGTTAAAATGACGTTGCTTGCTTCCACCTCGAGGGATTTCATCACGACATACATTGCAAACGGCTAACTTTACGTCTTTATCGGACACTTTGAAAAACTTCCAGACGGGAGGACTCATGTTGCCACTGACAAGCTCTGCTCTGCTGTTGTGTACCTGTGCCCCCTGCATGCACGTGTGAAAAAGTTGTGCAAGTAATTTACGTCACGTGATCAGCTTTTTTGATCTGCGCTTTTGGGGTTCGCCGATCAAGCTATTTTTAGCCAATATCGGCCGATCAATCTGAACATCACTATTGATTTTCATACTTAGTATTTCTTATATGACTGTTATCCTTTTTATTGTGTTATTGTGAAGCACCTTGGTCAGCAGAAATGTTGTTTTAATGTGCTGTATAAATAAAAGTGACCTTGCACAAATTTCTTGCGGGGTCAACCAGAAAAAAAAGATATGGTTCTTGCAAAAACATCCAATGACTAAACTCGTTGTAAACATAAACTAAAACTAACTGACCACACTTTCAGAATCAGCCATTCATTGTGGTTATTGGCCTGCTTTTGACCTTTACACATTCACACATTACACGCAATGCAAAACCATTTTCCACAGTACCACATGGTAGATGGCAAACAAAAACACTGGGCGACAGTGGCAATTGGACAGGACAGGACAATTGGATGAGGAAAGAAATACAATGGTTTGGGTTTGTATCATGGATAGGAAGTAGTGAGAAAAGACTTCTGCTTTAACCAGAGGAAGTGTTTCAAAACAGACAAACTCATAAGCTGAACAAACAACATGCATAACCATCCTGGTTTTCATTGAATGAATCTAGAATCCAGCCATCTCTATTGACAGGTAACTAAGATATTACCTGGCCTGCCCAATTCAAAAGCACAGTATAAAAGTATGCGTCTTTGGGGATTACTGCCTTTCTGCTCACTTGTTAAGCATTAGTTCACCCTAAATTAATTACTCACCCTCATGTCATTCCAATCCAAACCCGTAAGACCTTCATTCATCTTTGGAACACAAATTAAGATATTTTTGATGAAATCCAAGATGTATATGACTTGTCCATAGACAGCAATATAATCAACACTTTCAAGGTCCAGAAAGGTACTAAAGACATAACATAAGGTACTAAAAGCAAAACAAAAATAACGACTTTATTGAATAATTATCCTTACGCAGGTGTCACGGTAATCACAGTGAAGGTTTCCGTGTTTATGTCTGAATGAGGCTTAGTATTGGCAGACGCTGTTCACATGAGCAGCACGACACATGTGTGTGATGCTGACGCAGGAGCCAGCCAATAACGAGGTGGCATTCTGACGTAGAACGTAAAACAACGTATGAGAATGACACAGAAGAGAAGATATTGTTGAATAAAGTAGTTATTTTTGTTTTGTGGATGGTTTTAACAATGTCTTTAGTACCTTTCTGGACCTTGAAAGTGGTGGTTAAGTTGCCGCCTATATGGACGAGTCATATACCTCTCAGATTTCATCAAAAATATCTTAATTAGTGTACAGAAGATGAACGAAGGCCTTACAGGTGTGGAATGACATGAGGGTGAGTAATTCTTATTTTTTGGGTGAACTAACCCTTTAAGGTGCATGTCTGACAGCAACAAAATCATTAGTCTGTGCTACCATTCTGATAACCATAATCCATGACAATCTGAAAGATATCCACTGCACATTGAAACCAAGTTTAATTAACAGTAAATCCAAACATTTTTTCTAGCGTCTTCATTAATAAGTCATCATGTTATCAGTTTAAAGTCCTTTGGTACTATTGCCTACCATAACCATTTAGGACAACATATTGTGACTATCACTTCTACTGTACACCAATGCAATTGAGCTATAAAATATTAGTACAAAACATTATTGTACTAAAACATTAGTACAATAACTAATGCTAATACTAGAGTTAAGGATTATACTAGAATACAGGCAATCAATCAGACTTTGAATAATTGTAATTAATATGCCATTTTGATTGGCTTGGCTGTTTAAATAGATGATAAAAATGGAAGAATATACACATTTCTCCACATTTTGTACAATAAAACAATTCAAGTTCTGGATATATAGCTCAAGTCCCAAAACAAAACCTGTGTTAGATTTTGTTGTATTCGGCCGAGCAGTTGTTTGGGTGGCTCGCCAATGTATTAGATTTCTCCAATACATAAAATAAGTAACAGTTCTTGTGGGGAGAAGAATTTATTGAATGTAGTAATGTAGCACAGTTCTTCATTATCAATGTCAATGTGTCGGCCTTCAAAATATCTTAACCCAAATTAACAGAACATGAAGACAAAAGGGATACAAACAATAGAAAATTGTTAGGAGTAGGACCTCCCAGAGGAGATAGATCTACCCTGCAATCTACTCTGGGCAATCCAGTTTATTCGTCATTCACACCCTTACTACTGATAGAATTGACTGCATCTGAAGCACAGTCACGATAGGGCTGGGCAATATGGCTGAAAACTGTATCAGGATATCAGTGTTTCATATCGGTCGATATCGATAATTATTTTGCAGGCCTCGTCAAAACGTGAACACAACTACACCAGCAAGGATTTCATCTTCCATACTGGATAAGAACCTCAAGAGCTGCTCAAAGCTGCCCAAATCGATGATTTAAAGCATGTTATCATCCATCCTGATGTTAAAGGGGGGGGGGGGGGGGGGTTGCATGCGATTTCACTTTTTTAACTTTAGTTAGTGTGTAATGTTGCTGCTTGAGCATAAACAGTATCTGCAAAGTTACAGCGCTGAAAGTTCAATGCACACGGAGATATTGTCTTTTAAAGTTATGGCATTTTATTGCCTACAAAAACGGGTGGTTTGGACTACAACGAGCTTCTTCCCGGGTTGGTGACATCATAAACCCTTGCTATTAACATAAACACTGCCCCCGGGAACACGCAACAAAGTGGGCGAGGCCATGTGGCACAGCATAATGAAAGCGGAAGAGTTGTTTACACCGAACGCGAGCTGCGCGACGCAACGCGTCAAAAGATGTTCTATAGAACCCATTATTACCTGTGATATTTTCTACACTGGATGCGGTGCTGAAGACAGATTCCTGAATCTACACGAGTTTAATGCTGGATTTACACAAAGACTTTTACTGAAAGATGAAGCAGTTCCCACTTTAAAAGCAGAAGCTGCTGTTTATCAGCCCCAAACTGTAAGTACGTTTTATTGTTAGTCTTTTAAACGTAATGTTATAGTTCTGTTGCTATTTTTAATGCATCTAGGACGTATACAAAGAGCAACTCGTTTTTGCTAGCCAGTTAGCTAAATTCTAGTGCAACAAACACCAACAAACTTCTATGTTCATAGACAAACAGTTGTTCATGCTATAAATTAAACGCTACCTTTACAAAAATGCGACTACTCAGGCATGTATTTACTACAGTAAAGCTTTAATCAGGATAAAACTGTATATTGAAAGCTAACAAACAGCAGTGACAGCTTATCTAAACACTTTGACACAAATACTAAATGAAATACCATTCATAAACATCCTTCAAAAGCCGCGATTGCAGAGGTTCTACTTTTTCCTCTTCATCTGGGTCTGATTCGGCTCAATTTGATACAGCAATGTAGGCGCTATTATTTACTTTCCACCTAAGCGCGTAACTAC
The DNA here is from genome assembly GCF_024489055.1 of Chanodichthys erythropterus. Lineage (NCBI taxonomy): Eukaryota > Metazoa > Chordata > Actinopteri > Cypriniformes > Xenocyprididae > Chanodichthys > Chanodichthys erythropterus. Next base: position 21,537,482 of record NC_090233.1, on the reverse strand, counting down.
GAATGGTAAGGGGCGTGGCGTTTCCGGACGCTTCAGCGAATCACGACAGACTGGGCCAGTAACCAACCTGCTGACCAATCTGAGCACATTGCGTATGTCGGAGGGAGTGGCTTCATAGAAGCAGGAAGTCAAACGAGCCGTTCATATGACAGTGGAAACAGAGGTGTAGAATTAAGATAAAATATATGAAAAATACAGCATTTAAAAAAAAAAACGAAGCATTAAGACATGTTAAACTGTGCCCCCAAAACACAATCAAGCCTAGAAAAAAAAAACATGTAACCCCCCCTTTAAATATTTCCAACGAACGGCGGCGATCAAGCGCCACACGCGGAAATGGTCGAGCAGCTACAGAGAAATGAGATATTCTCCATTTGTTTTAACCAATACAAAATTGTGAAATTTAGACACGACTTTATTCTCACGTTAATATTTCATTTAATGCGGGTTCTAATGCGTTATTATATTGAAAAATGTCGAGCGCGAGCAATCTCTCCACTCACAGGCGGATTCCCTTGCACAAAACTGGACGCGCGCGCGCTCTCGCTCAGATATCACATCTGTGCGCTCAAACTTTTGTCCTCCTGCATGAGCAGCCGTGAATCTAGAATTGTCTTCTCTCCAGGATTTAATGTTGCCATAAGCGCAACATTATAGTGTGGGCACCCACCGGCAGAAACATCAATCGGCGCATTTGCCGCGTTTGCCAACAATTGTAAATCAATATTTACAGTGTAATAGTTGTAAATGTATCTGTCTAGCTTGTCACTCCCTACGTTGCTAGGTTACCAGAGAACGAGTGCCTTTGTTAATGCAATCAAACTTGCTTCGCAACCTCTGTTTTCTGTCGTTTTATCGAGCACATTTTTTATTGATATCGATCACGTGTCTATCGCCCAGCCCTAAGTAAGTCACAATGTAAATGCTTAAGAAGATAAAAATACATAATCTTTCACCTGCTAACAGTAAACTTCTGCAAGCAGTGATAACAGGTTTTTCCTCATTATTGGTCACAGTTATTGTGATGACAACAAACACATGTGATTAGTCAAACGGGCTGGTTGCATAAAATGCTTGGACTAGGTTTGCAAGTTAGTCATCTAATTTTATTCTGGTCATAACTTTTCAGTCAGTTTCATGAAAAGGTAGATTGGGTGAATTTGAATGTGAAAAGTAATGTTAAATACCAGACAAGTATTTTATGCAAGGCTTCGGGACCAAACTACAAATGTCTGCTTGCACATACTTTTCCCAGAGTTCCTGTATTATTAACCATGGCTAATCAACTAAGATACGGATTACAATAACCTCACAGCTTGCTACTAATGACATCGTAACTATTGATAATAGGTGAATTAACTGAATTGCAGCTTTATTGGGATACATTCCCAAGACCATATTAGCATGAAGTCAATATGAAATGGCATTTGCAAGCCGTTTTACTTCTGTAATATAAAAATGTCCAAGTGAAACAAGATATTCAATGAGAAAACTTGATTTTACTAAAAAGAATCGATTGGATCATGAAAAGTTCTATATATCAGGGTAACTATCATTAAACATTTTTTGTTAAAGGGTTAGTTCACCCAAAAATGAAAATTATGTAATTTATTACTCACCCTCATGTCATTCCACACCCGTAAGATTTTTGTTCATCTTCAGAACACAAAGTAAGATATTTTTGATGAAACACTTTCAGATGCCAAGAAAGATACTAAAAACATATTTAATACAGCTCATGTGAGTACAGTGCTTCAACCTTAATATTATAAAGCGACGAGAATACTTTTTGTGCACAAAAACAAAACAAAATAACTTTTCAACAATATCTCGTGATGGGCGATTTCAAAACACTGCTTCATGAAGCTTTACAAATCTTTTGTTTTGAATCAGTGGTTCGGAGCAACAAAGTCACGTGATTTCAGTAAAAGACGCTTCAAAAGTTCACATTTGGCAGTTTGATATGCACTCTGAACCACTAAATTGAAACAAAAGATTCGTAAAGCTTTGAGGCTTAACGAAGCAGTGTTTTGAAATCGCCCATCACTAGATATTGTTGAATAAAGTCGCTATTTTGGGTTTTTTTGTGCACAAAAAGTATTCTTGTCGCTTCATAACATTAAGATTGAACCACTGTAGTCACATGAACTGTTTTAAAGTATTTGAAAGTGTTAATTATCTTGCTGGCAATAGAGGCCTCACTCAGCCATCGGATTTTATCAAAAATATCTTAATTTGTGTCCTGAAGATGAACGAGGGTCTTATTGGTTTGGAACGACATGAGGGTGAATAATTAATAACTGAATTTTCATTTTTGGCTGAACTAACCCTTTAACTGAAATAAAGCTGAAACAAAACAAAAAAATAAAATTAGAAATGTTGTCTTGGGAAGTAAGTTTAAGCTGAAGCACTTTACTAACTTGAAATAAATAAATACTAAAACTATAATTGATATAAAAAGAAATTAAAGCTAAATAGTGATATAATAAACAACATAAATAAAAATAACAAACGCACATTAAAAATTACTACTAAATTACTAAATATTTAGTAGTAATTTAGTTATAAAAAAACTAATACAAAATGATCAAAAATGTAATAAAACTGAAAACGGTTATTAATAAAACCTATAATTGTATATAAATAATACAAAAAAAACACTGCTCTATATGACTGATGTTTGGAGGAGCAGGAAAATTCAGGAATGACATGCACTGATGATTTTATTAAGAGAGCAAACAAGGTCAATAATGATTTCATGTCGACTTCATGCACTTCAGGAAAGCAGCCTCCCAAAAAATGTGTGTGGGAGAAAGTGAGAGAACACAAGAGAAGAAAGACTGCCAAAGACTGACCTTGACAGTCAGTGGAGGAGAGAAAGGCCCGTGGGGAGAGAGGATGTGTGTTTTCCAATCTGACAGGAGCGGGACTAATTAATTAAGAATAGATAGTGACCTTTTCCACAATCTCTCCAAAAGTGACATCACTGCTGATCCACCTCCCTCCGGCTGTACTGTTCCTCACTACACCTGATGAACCTCACTGATAGTGACAATGAGAAATGCTGCAGGAAAAACAGTGACAAAATAAAGTTCACCAACCTTTTTTAAACTCCTCCAGCATGGAATCCAACTTGGTGTCGTGAAACACAAAGTGGACCGGATGGTTGTAGAACTTAGTGATGGTCTTCAACGTAGTGCAATCATCTGGATCCACAAATGCCAGGTCCTTCACAAAGAGGATGTCCACGATATTGGTCCGTTCATCCTCATAAACGGGAATGCGAGTGTATCCGCTCTCCATGATTTCCGACATGGTGTTGAAGTCCAGGACAGTGTCGCTGTTGATCATGAAGCAGTTGCTGAGTGGAGTCATGATGTCCTCCACCGTCTTAGTCCTCAACTCCAGAGCTCCCTGGATCATGTTCATCTCCTCTTTCACCAGGTCATTGTACGGCTCCGTCACCTTGAGCATCCCCACCAGCTTCTCTCTGTTGTACACGGTGCCGATCTCCTGGCCTAGCACGCAATCCAAGAGTTTGCTGATAGGGAAGGACAGCGGAAAGGTCAGAAGCATGAAGAACTTAGTGATGTGGATGGTGTTGGCACCCACCGCCAAGCCATGGCGAGAGCAGAGCGCCTGAGGAACGATCTCTCCGAAGATGACTATACCGATGGTTGACGCCACCACAGCACCCAGACCTGAGCCGATGAGATCATCCAGAAGGATGGTCAGCGTGGTGTTGACCAACACGTTTCCAAGGAGAAGTGAGCACAACAGGTAGTTTCCTTTCCGCCGTATGGGTTCAATCTTGCGTGCGTACTTCTTTTCTTTATCAGTGCCACAACTCTGCACGATTCGCAGCTCCATGGGATCCAAAGCCATGAGCCCCAAGTTCAGACCACTGAACATACCTGAGAGCACCAGGAGGCAGGCTATCAAGATTACTTGGAGCCAAATGGGAAGCAGCGACTTCTTCTCCTCCACCACACTCAACCATCCATCATGTTCTCCAAGCGGGTACCACTTCCCATCTTGGCTGTCTCTGACGCACAGCCAATAATCACTCTTGGACTCACTTTTCCTAAGTGCTTTAATTTTTACCTTCAGTACTCCAGAGGTGCCCTGACTGCTGACATTCATACCCTCCTCGATGAAGATGTCTTTGGTGAAGGGAGAACAAGTCCTGTTAAAGTCAGAGCCTGTGTCCTCGTCCTGACCCACGAACTTAATCTGCTTCCAGGTGTCATTTCTGATCTGCAACCCGTAGAACCTGAGGAGGATTTCGCTCCCTTCGGTTACCTGTATGATCCCATCATCGGTGGTCGTGGCGGGCTTGACGCTCATCTCCAGCCGCATGCCGAGGATCCGGTTGTCGCTCCCCCAGGATTCCGCTCTATTCGCACAGACTCTACTCCAAAAAAACAGCATTAAAGTTAGCGTGTACCCTTTCCAACTGCATTCTGTCGCCATGTTTGTTTCACTCTCTGCGGAATGAGAGTTGACGTCACCTACTCATTTCACAAGACCTCGCCCCTTCATTAACATAGCGCCCGTGGAACGCCAATCAGCGTGTGGTTCGTCACCTTATAAGGAAGAACGAGCCTTCTTGGGTTTGTTTGCTTAAGGAAGACCGGTTTTCTGTACTGTTAAGGTGGAGCGGTTTGTTTCAATTTCCCAAACTTTCTGAAAAGTCTGAAAATATGAGATAAAACCGTTTATGAAACATACACAATTGTAAAATTAGCTTTTTTTGTGTGAAGGAAATTAACTTGTGTAGAATAATGACGCATTAAAGGGTTAGTTCACCCAAAAATTTTAATTATGTCATTTATAACTCACCCTCATGTCATTCTACACCCGTAAGGTCACAAATTAAGATATTTTTGATTAAATCCAATGGCTCAGTGAGGCCTGCATTCACAGCAATGACATTTCCTCTCGCAAGATCCATAAAGGTACTAAAAACATATTTAAATCAGTTCATGTGAGTTCAGTGGTTCTATTTTAATATTATAAAGCGACGAGAATATTTTTTGTGCGCCAAAAAAAAAACTAAAATAACGACTTTTCAACAATATCTATATGGGCCGATTTCAAAACACTGTTTCGGAGCTTTGCGAATCGAGCAGTGACTCGGAGCACTAAAGTCACGTTATTTCTGAAGTTTAGCCATTTGATTGGAGATCCGAGTCACTGACTCGATTCGTAAAGCTGTTTTGAAATCGGCCCATCATATTGTTGAAAAGTTGTTTTTTGTTTGTTTGTTTGTTTGTTTTTTTGCCGCACAAAAGTATTCTCATCGCTTTATAATATTAAGGTAGAACCACTGTACTCACATGAACTGATTTAAATATGTTTTTAGTACCTTTATGGATCTTGAGAAAAGAAGTGTCATTGCTGTGAATGCAGGCCTCACTGAGCCATCGGATTTAATCAAAAATATCTTAATTTTTGACCTTACGGGTGTAGAACGACATGAGGGTGAACGACACATTTTTGGGTGAACTAACCCTAAATTGACCAAAACAGTAATATTTACAAAAGTCTCCAGTTTCAAATAAATCCTGTTCTTTTGAACTTTCAATTATTCAGAGAATCCTGGAAAAATTTATCACGGGTTCCACAAAAATATTTTTTTCAACACAGATAATAATATGAAATGTTTCTTGAGCATCAAATCAGCATATATTAGCATGATTTCTGAAGGATCTGTGACTATTAAGACTGAAAATTCAGCTTTGCTATCACAGGAAAAAATAGATTTAATTATCGTAAATTAAAATATACGTTATGAATATATAGTCTATTGCATATCACTATATTAACAAATCTCACAATATAAAATATTTTTATTGTACTAACAAAATACAGATTTATACATAGGCCTATATGAACTTTTTGTATTAAATGGAATTATTTTTAAATACATTTATTTATATGATATATTATTTAGGAGTGTAGTGTGTATGTATTTTATGCTTTGGAAATGTAATGCGTCTTCATTCAATGCCAAAAAGCTATTCTGCATCTTTAGATTCCCGTTTTAATGGCGCCATCTAATGGACAGATGTAACCACTGGCTTGATTATAATGGATCAAAATGCTTCACCAACAGATGGCGCCGTCAGACAGGCTACAAATGAACACTACTACAACAAACAGGGTAAAATACTCACCTTTAAAGTAAATGTTCGTTATTCCAAATTATTTTAATTAGAGTAGATTTAGTCTGTGCATGGGAACTGGTTATGTTAGACGCTCCTTTAGAACTTTGCATAAATATAGGTCAGAAAGACGAGAAAAATTTGTTTGCTATTGTATTTTATATACTTAATTAGTAAATTAATCAAAAATCAATACAATATTACTCATAAATTGCATCAGTGTTACAAAATCAAACAAAATAGACATGCAAATCAGACAAAATACAATGTGGTCATCATAGAAAGACATGGACAAATGCATGTTGCTGGAATCAAATACGGACACTGTTACTGTAAACACAAGAACCTGAGGTAAAAATCTCCTTGCTAAGCAAACGTTTACAACATTAATTGGAATTAAAGGCAATCTTAAGTTAAATAATACAAAAAAAAAAAAAGATTAAAACCACCAAATGACATGTCGACATCATTATCTGAATCAAGTCGAATGCTCTTTGTAAACAATATATTTTGAAAGGTTCACAGATTTGTGTGTGTACGTCAATAACATAAAAGTATATAATAATTTAACCTCCTACTACATTATAAAGGATAAAAAGTGTGCAGACTCATCTGAGATCATTATCTAAACTAGTTTATTATCAAAAATTTTTTATTTAAAGTGATAAAATACCTACAAGGCAATAATAAAGATGGCAGACAAGGTTTAAGCTCAAATAATGTGTACCAAGACAGTTTCAGTCTAGTAATTTGCAGCACAGTTATTACACTTGATAAACCACAGCTCAGTGATAAACACTTCATTAATATATGGCAAATGTAAAGAATCAACTGGCACTGAAGTCAGGATCCAGACACATTGATAGACGAGTCACTGATGTTGATCACTGAAGCTTACATTTCATCCCACCATTTTAATGCAGTGATTGGTCAGTTCAATTACACACTCTCCTCTTCCCAAGAGTTGCATTATTATAGTATTTTCCTTTATTAACTACAGCAGATATACTGTATTCAGAGAAATAGTTTCTAAACAGTTTTATAATCTCAATTTATTGGCTGCTTGCTTGTTGCCATCACTGCTAACGCTCTGATTGGTTGACATGACTAGGTAGGAGGACCTCTACTGTGAAGCTGACCGTTTTGGACTGGAAAATGCTGTATGTGTTGTCAAATCGCAGTACATCTGTGAAAATGAAGACAGTACAGTAAATTCATGTTTAAAGTTTATCTTAATTAATTAATAGTAACTCTGTACTTACACACTCCTGGCTCTGGGCAAGTGAGGGATCCGTCCTCTGGAACCAGGTGAGCGTTGTAACGCTGATTTGGCACAATTTCCTTCATATCACTGGCCTTCATCCACTCTCCTATTTTCTTCTTCAAAAAGACACCAAAACCTACATCGGCACCATCGCAGGAGAACTGCCATCTGAGGAAGAGACCATTGAATTGAGTAGAGCATCATACATACTCCTGTGCTGAAAAGATCTTCAGCTAATGCAGAGGTACCAGAGATAAGTCTATTCTCATATACACAGGGCTCGATTTGAATTTGATAACTGATAAGAATTTGTTTAGTCAATCATGTTTAAACATAGAAAGAAATAATTGTCTCCAATAGAGTTGTCAAAAATACTGACTTCGATACCAATTGGTACTGAAATTTAAAAAATGTCATGTTTTGAGCGCTGTTGAGCGGATCTGTAAATACCTCTGATTGGCCATTGTGTTCACACGCTCATCGGATATATCTGTGATTGGCTACAATGATCAACGCACGGGAGCGTTTGAAAGCAGGTGTCTATCAGAGGACTGGTTCAAGATGGTGTATCTGTGCAAGTGTTCAGTGAAGAGCTTCAGTGATGACTATTTACAAGCGTTGATCATTGTAGTAAATTATCAGGAAAAGTTTATTTAAAAGTGGACTAATCCTTTAAATCATTCATTCAAGAGATTTGTTCAAAAACGCTGATTCATCCAGTAATGAAACAAGTGAAGTCTTTATGAGTGAGTCATTAAATCATTTATTTAAACCCTTTTTTCTACAAAAATAATTCATTCAAATTCATTAAATATTTTGAAATAGAGTGCAGCAATTAACATTTTGTCTGCTGTCTGGGGTGTGGTGAGCGCACTGGTGCCGTTGTACTGTGGCTGCCGTCGCATCATCCAAGTGGATGCTGCACACTGGTGGTGGATGAGGAGAGACCCCTGATATGATTGTAAAGCGCTTTGGGTGTACAGTAGTACATATGAAAGCGCTATATAAATGCCTCGTTCATTCATTCATATAACATTGAGTAAATTATTTTATTTTGTTTAGTTTTGTTTAGTCTATTCAGAATTGTAAGAGGATTGTGATCTCTATTTTAAACAACAAATAAAAAAAAATCATGATTCTCAATATAAATATATCATGATTTATCCAGAATCATGCAGCTCTACTGTTCAAAAGCTTGGGATCAGTAAGATTTTTTTTAAAGAAATTAATATGAAGAATGCAAGAATAAATTGATCAAAAGTGACAGAAAGACATTCATAATGTTACAAAAGATTTCTATTTTAAATAAATGATGAATCAAAGAGTTCTAAAAACTATATAATGGTTCCCACTAAAAATATTAAGCAGCACAACTGTTTTTAACACTGATAATAATAAGAAATGTTTCTTGAGCAGCAAATCAGCATATTAGAATATTAGATTTCTGAAGGATCATGTGACACTGAAGACTGGAGTGAAGATTTGACATTGCAGGACTATTTACTGTATAATTATATTATACAGTAATTTATTATAAAAGATATGAAAAATAGAAAACAGTTATTTCAAATTGTAATAATATTTCAAAATATTACTGTTTTTACTGCATTTTGATCAAATAAATGCAGCCTTAGTTGAGCATGAGAGACTTGTTTCAAAAAGTGTTTACTAAACGCAAAAATGGTGCACAATTCTAGTTCAGGGTAGGTCTAATTTACAGTGGCAATTAGCACATGCATGTGCATGCTGAATCCTGCAAACTGTTGAAATCGTTCTAATGTTTTGTCTACTAAATACAACCACACCCTAACATCCAAACCCCGCCCTTCCAAAGACATGTCAAAAACCCAATGTCAGTAAACCCAAATGCACGTCTCATATGTAGAGAATGTTGCTGGTTAGCTAATTTTGGCTTGGTAGTCTCGTCAAAAAAAAAAAAAAAAAGTGCTAAAAAAGTATGCAGAGCTTCACCTATTTCAGTAATATCTCTGTTTACTGCATCTTTAATGTCATGATCTGGTTCAAGGCAAACTCCATATCTTATATCTAAGGTGTTTTTTGCTCACCTTAGTGCACAGTTTGGAGCGAGTAGTTCATATTCCACCTGATGAGATGAGCCCCGACCAATAGTCACACACTGCTCATAGTCCACTTTAATGGAGTCTCGAACATAGTAGGTTCTGGGAATCTCTGATCCGAATGTAATCTGAAAAAACATAGAAACATTTGCTTAACATATGCTTGGTTGAGATGAGTTGGTAATAATAAATCAGAATTGAAAATGGAAAAACAAAGGAGGATGAAACTTACAGAAGCATCATGAGAGCAAAAGATAAAAGCCTCATATTTTAAAGTTAGTAAAGTATTTTATGAACGATAAGGAAACAGAAAGAAAAAAATAGACAGGAAAGCAGCCCAAATCAAAGTGGTTTTAATAAGGACATACACATATAGGTTGAGTAGTCTACTCTGAAGCTAGAGGTGAAATATGTTGCAAGATTACAGCCTGCAGATGTGTTCATGTTTATCTATTTTAATTGTCAATGAATACATTAAGACAATAAACAGCTTAACATGACAACATAAACATCAGACACTTCATAAAAAGTTAAGGTCACGTTGTCTGGAGTCACAGACCCAAATATAGATGATGGTTAAGAAAAGGTGTGTCACTCAAAAGGATTCAAAATGATTTTGATACAGAAAAAAAAAAAAAAGCAAATTTGGACACTCAGAATCACTAACAATAGTATTAGGTCACTCAAATTATAAATGAAATCCCAATTCACATTCTTATAGTATGCAAGATTACTGCATCCCAAACAATGTTGAAAATACTATGGTATACAAGGTTGCATGGATAGTCAAGTCATCTTCAGTTGTATAGCGCTTTTCACAATACATATTGTTTCAAAGCAGCTTCACAGTGACAATAGTATACGATTTCTATAAAAATGTAATATAAACTTCTGTTCAAACATTTGAAGTCAGTAAATTTTTTTTAAATTCATACTTTTCAGCAATGATGCATTAAATTGATCAAAAGTGAATATTAATATTAAGCACCACAACAGATTTCAACTGCTATAATAATAAGAAATGTTTCTTTTCGGCATATTAGGAAGATTTCTGAAGGATCATGTGACACTGAAGACTGGAGTAATGATGCTGAAAATTCAGCTTTGCATCACAGAATTAAATTACATTTAAAGTATATTAAAATAGAAAACAGCTATTTTAAATAATCAAATATTATTTCACAATATTTTCTATATTTTTGATGCAATAAATGCAGCCTTGGTGAGCATAAGACAATTTTATCACCATTTCCTAATACTGGCATAGCATCTTTCTAGATACCCAAAAGTACATACTTGTAATGTGTCGTAGAAGTATGTGAAATGGGATTCAGACACAATCTTATTACTCACTCCATAAAACATCCTTGTGTGAAAACATTCCAGTGGAAGCCTGTTTTATGATGTATGTTTAAGTTTCAACATGGCATTCAAACATGTCATGACCCCATCTGTGCTCATTAGTACAAACAGATCTTGTGTATTTGCTTCCCCCTTTAGTGATTTTCCCACGGAGGAAGAGCTCTGGTTTTCTTTAAGGTTGATTACAGGTTTAATAGGCAAGGAAATTGCCATCCACATTTCACACCAGTGGGAAAACAAGCACTCTAACTCTCTTTAAGACAAAATAAACAACTACAATCTTCAGCTCTCTAGCATTAAACACAGAAAACAAACATTTATTTGACTTGTGCGATATCACAGTCCAACAAAGACTCCAAGGATTATAGTTGATAAATATTTTGTAACTAAATAACTAATTATCAGTCCACTTTGAGTTTTCACAAAGTCTTCTGAGGTCTTTTTAGCACTTCCAATCCTGAAGGGGGCAGCAGCTTTACCTGTGTATCTACACACAGAGACAAAATGTCTCATTTAAGAACTCTGAATGTGATTCTGCTGATGATATCAAAATTGACCATTCCTATTTTTTTATGGAATATTGCACTGTTTTTCTTATAAATTATTTATTTTTTTAATCTTTTTTTTAATTCATGTGCACTAGTAAACTTTAATCAAAATAACTTCCCCTCTTTTTTGCATCAACATCTCTTCTCTTCTCTTCAGTAATGACATGTTTACTGACACAAGAGCGGGACCACAACCATCCAATCAGTTCCTGATGGACAAAATCATGTCCAGTCCTACATTTTTTTCTTGTTCGAGAAGCTGTTTCACATCACAATAGGAAATAAAAGACTATTGCAACTTGCTTTATCGAAACATGCCGACTTTAAATCCTACGCACAGAATTATTTTTAGAAACAAAAATGTAACCCTCTGGTGGTCTTCGCTCATTTTAGACCGAAGGTTTACATTTAAAGGTCCCGTTTTTCGTGTTTTTTTTGAAGCTTTGATTGTGTTTATAGTGTGCAATATAACATGTGTTCATGTTTCGCGTGTAAAAAAAAAATATGTTTTTTCACATAATTTACTTATCTGTATACCGCTGTTTCCACTGTCATAAAAACGGGCTGATGACTTCCTTGTTCTATGAAGTCCCTCCTTCAGAAATACGTAACGAGTTCTGATTGTGCCAGCGGTTCATGTGTTGTGATTCGACAGCAGCTTAGCGCATCTTGCCCGGAAAGGTCACGCCTCTTACCACAACGTGTGCTGCACATAGTTTTACATGTGAATTATTGTGGTGTCGTGCCGAATGAACACAAAAGACAATAATTCCCGAGAGACTGAACTCTTTAATCTCCACAAGCAGCGACAGCAAATGTACAACGTTAGCACTCACTCAGAAGAGTACCTCATACGGAAAACAGCCATATACATAAACATAGTCCCCTCTTGTGGCCATTATGTGCACTGCAGTCCAACATTAACTATTGCAGTAAGGATACCACAATTATAATTTTCAGGAACAGAGTTAAACATAAATTGTAACCATTGATCTTTAAGCACAGCGTCCCTGGGAAGGCCAAACAAAGGCGATTGGACTGCGGGATGAAAATAACACCGTTTCGACAACATGGCGACAAATACACTCTACAAACGCAACTCTTGCTCTTCTCCGTGGGAGCGCAACAAGACCACGCCCCCTTTTTTGTGTATTCCTGTGGGCGGAGGTTAGTCAAAAAACTGTTTAAGTGACGTCATTAAAGAAGGAAGTAGAGGGATGTAGTCCAAACTGGCCGTTCGATGTAGGCGACTTCTGTTAAATAAAATAACTTTGAGCTTTAAAATTTTACAGATTTTATTTATACTCTAACAACAACATTACACACTAACTAAAGTTTGAAACATGGGATCACGAAGAACGGGACCTTTAAAATGTTTTAATTTTTTTTTTACTTTTTCCGGAATGGTATAGAACATGGTTATTTTTGTGGCACTTGCTATATGAACGCACAACACACTTGTGATCTTGAAATGAATGGGAAAAATCTGAAAAAAGTAGTAGTCTTTGATAATGTCTAAATATAAATCCAAATGCAATACCTAACAAAAGTAAGTAATTATGTCTGAAAATATAATTAAAGCAACTAGGGAACACACAGCTATATATAGAAAATCATATATTATGCAACATATATATATATATATATATATATATATATATATATATATATATATATATATATATATATATATATATATATATATATAGACATAAATGTTGCATAATTTAGAGGTGAATATTACCTACACTGTAAAAAAAATATTTTTATAAGTTGTAATACTATTTCAGTTTTTCTACTTTGAAATTTCACATTGAATAGAGAGTTACTTGCCGTTTTTGTTTGTGAAATACCAATTTCTAAGTGAAAATTGTTTCTACGCCATTTACTAAGTGTAGTACAATAAAAATCCCTTAAAAATGCTAAATATTAAAAAATAAATATTCTTAAAAACAAAACATAGGACATTAATTTCACTAAAATTGTGTTTTTCAAAATACAGTTAACATCTTCCTGTGACCCCTAAGTGAGGAATACCAGAGGGTTAAATATGGGTTATGTCTGTTTGACTTTTTTTTATGTGCTTTTTTGCTCTTCACATTCAGGATTTATCACAAACAGAATCATAACCACAACGCTAAGACAGATTGAAGGGGAAGATTAGTCATGTCATGTGTTCCAAAGCTTCAACCTTGTCAACCGATCAACAGAGTAATCAGCCTATGCAATAACCAGAGAAGCAATCCAACGGGCTCTCATCCAGATTACACCATAGCATATCAGAATAAATGTTGTGCAAGAGGAAAATTAAAGATAATGGGATATAGATAAACAACCATTTGACAGGTATTCCACCCCTCTGTTGCTTTGGGACATTGACACTATTTATTAATAAGAATGCATCTAGAAGGAGGTTGTCAGAAGCAACACGCTGTATTTCCTGGTATTGCTAAATTATGTGGGTATATTGGTATAAAAGATAAGCAGCAAGCTCTTATAGGTTTGAATTAAATAGGCGGATATGCAAATACAGAATGCTCAACTGAGTGACAGAACTTTTAGTGTAGAGAGAACAGGTGGCTAGCAAAAGTTCTGCCATTGTTTCATAACAATATTCTGAAAAAGAAATTATCTCAAGAAGACAAACATTGCTGTCTGAATACATGGCAGGTTATACTAGCAAATAACACAATCTCATACATTAAATTCTTTTAAAAAATATACTCCAAAACAACATGCACTGACCATAAAAGGTTTAAAAATCTTTCTATGCCGCTGGATGGTCAGGAAACAGTATAGCAAAATTACCTTTTTCCACACTCTTGACAATGGCAGATGTGAAGGCTATGAAACTGTATTTTGCATTATTTCCTAAGAAAAATATATTTGGAATTATTAAGCTATTTTCCCTAATATATTTGCATTAGATAATGATGTCTCTTATAGCATCATATACAAGCCAGCGAAACTCTCTGTGATGCCAAGTGTCATAAAACTGATCTTGCTCTTGTGCCTTTTGGTGGTTTAACAGAAAGACTTAAAAAGAAAAATAATCTCAACTCCAAATCTATTCTCTGAAACCTCTTAAAGGGTTAGTTCACCCAAAAATAAAAATTCTGTCATTTATTACTCACCCTCATGTCATTCCACACCCATAAAATCTTCGTTCTTCTTCGGAACACAAATTAAGATATTTTTGATGAAATCCAAAAGGTATATGACTTGTCCATAGACAGCAATATAACCACCACTTTAGGTACTAAAGACAGTTAAAACAGTCAACGTGACTACAGTGGTTCAACCTTAATGTTACGAAGCAACAAGAATATTTTTTTTGCACAAAAAACAAAACAAAATTAACAACTCTATTCAACAATTTTTCCTCTTCCCTGTCAGTCTGTTATTGCGCAGTAAGCACAGTGAAGGCTTCCGTGTTTACGTCCAAACGGAAACTCTGCAATGCGATCACTGCGCCAACTGCGTAACAGACTGACAGGGAAGAGGAAAAATTGTGGAATAAAGTCATTACTTTTGTTTTGTTTTTGCACACAAAAAGTATTCTCGTCGCTTCATAACATTAAGGTTGAATCACTGTAGTCACGTCGGCTTTTTTAAGAGAGTCTTTACTACCTTTCTGGACCTTGAAAGCGGTGGTTATATTGCTGTCTATGCACGAGTCATATACCTCTCGGATTTCATCAAAAAGTATCTTAATTTGCGTTCTGAAGATGAACAAAGGCCTTACAGGTGTGGAACGACATGAGCGTGAGTAATTAATGACAGAATTTTTGGGTGAACTGACCCTTTAATATAAGTAAATTTGAGATGTTCAAATGCAGTTCAGTGCTGTTTTTTGCTGTACAAAACACCAAGATGTAAGCACAGTAAACAACAATCAAAAATTCAATTAAACTCAGAAAATCAAGAATCCTTCAGTACTTCATTGGTGACTTCAGAGTATCAGATAGAGCACGCTCTACTGCAATCGAGAAAGTCGCCTTTGAATGTTAGACCTCAAGGTTCGTCAAATGGAAAATGTTTTCTGATTCTAATGTGGGTTTCGCAACTTCCTTAATATCTTAAGTGTCTTTCCATTTAAAAAGGGAACTGAAAGAGGAAATCTGGGACAGTTGCAGCTAAACATCCCCTCGTTAGCAAGTCAATGTCACCTGGCCAACATTAGCATGATATGTGGCGTTTGTCATTTACCCACCCTGGTCCTACATCTGGGGTCACCATCAGGGTCAGTGAGTTTGCCCCCATAGTATGCTGGGAGCTCCTCAGGGTCGATGTATTTCTTTAACACCTCCTGCCAGTTTGCTGAGGAGACAGACAGACACAGAAGCTTAGTCACAGTAAATTTGATGAGAAAAGGATGGGACTTTCTCTGAGCAAGTGTTACGAATACAGTAGCAACAGATAGTATAAAAAAAATGAGTGTAGTAAGATGTGTTAGCTTACACCCCAGTACGATGACTTTACGGCGCGTGTCCTCACTCAAAAAATGTTTCACCAGATTGTAAGCCACAGGAAACAGTTTGGGTGCTGCAACAGAAACAGTCCAGAGATTCAGATATCAGAAGTTGTGCATCACGATATGTATTGCTTATTTAGGGCTATATGAAATTCATTTTATTTTTCTTAAATTCCATTTTCTTTTTTCACAAATTTCATCTTTTCAGTTCTAATGTTTCTGGATTCCGTTTTGGGTTTAATAACATTTTAATAATCAAAAAGAATGTCAAATCAATTGAATTCATAAAACTTTAACAAATTATTGATTTATAATATACAGTATGTGTTTTATTTTTTCAGCAATTATGTGTTGTCTGTTTAAACAGTGTTAAACAATAAGGTTTCATTTGTTAACATTCATTAACTATCAATGAACAATACTTCTACAGCATTTATTCATTTTAGGTAATGTAAATCTCAACATTTAATACATTTTTAAGATCAAAAGTTCTATCTGTTAACATTAGTTAATGCACTGTGAACTAACATGAACATGAACATTTTAAACTAACATTTACAAAGGTTAATAAATGCTGTAGAAATAAATGGTGTAACAGTGGTCTTGTTACATGTTACATGTAGTTACTATACTAATAACTGTAAATTATGCATAATTGCATGAAACTAACCCCTAAATCAAATCCTAACACTAACCCTATAGTAAGTACATGTAGTTACTTAATATTACTCAGTACTTAAATGTATAATTACACTGTAACATGGACACCTTAAAATGTAACCAAATATATTGCTCATTGGTAGTTTATGTTAGTTCATGCATTACATTACTTATGCTAATAAATGAGATCTTACTGTAAAGCATTACCATTTAAACCTTTCTGGATTCTGTGTTTTATGATTTAACACAAGTTTATTATCAAAAACGGTGGTTATTAAATAAATGCATAAAACTTTTTAATTAATATTTTGAAATGTAACAAAATGAAATGTAACGGTTATTTTACAGTGCCGTAGTTACATTGTAATTACTCAAATAAGTACTGAGTACTATTAATTAACTAAATGTACTTACTATAGAGTTACAGTTAGGGTTAGGGTTTGGTAAAATAAAGTGTACCAATGTAACAATTCCTGAACAAAGTGCTTTATGGTTTAAATGAAAACATAGATGAAATATTGTGTGATATTTGATTGAGTACAACCCTATTTTTGATTTATTCATCCAAATTTTGACAAATTAACAAAGACATTTTGCCTTGTTGTTCCTGTAAGTTCTTTATTTTGACTGGATTCTGCCCATGTTTTCTGCATCACATGCTACTGACTAAATAACTTGTGCCACAGTTCAATTTGTTTAATGTAATATGCTGTATATGCCATTTGGATGAGTTATAAAAGCACTACTGACCTTTAATGACAAATAACCTCTTGAGTCCCTCTGGATAGTTATCTTCAAACATAGTGAGAACCTTTGAAAGAAAAAATAAATATGATACTAATGCAGTCTAATGTACCTGAAAGAGCCAAACAACATATTTATAATCAAGAATCAAAAAAAAAAAAAAAAAAAAACACACCTCTCCATAAGTCTCTATAGCAGGTTTATATAAGTGCTTCATTCCCAGACCTTCACAGTCATAGACCATAGTAATGGACTCAATGTTCCTACCCAACTGGGAAGAAACAACAAGACACAGACAGAAATAAACTATGACATATAAAACCATGATATGAGTGATTATAACCTCAGGGCTAGTTGTATAAACTGTTAAGACTGTCTTAAGAACTAGTCTTACCGACTAGCAGTTAGCCAAGAGGTAATCAGTCACACTTATGTTTTTATGTAACTGAATTAAAAAAGAAATTTATGACCAGTCTTAAAGAAAAAAATGAGATGACTAACTTGTAAGAGTAGTCTAAGCATTTTCATGCAACTGGCCACAGTTCTTCAGTGAAAGTGAGAGTTCGCCTTAAGGCTGGAATACACTACACAAATTTTGCCCAGATTTGTGCACCGATTTTCAGCCTGAGCGAGTCGGCGCTAGTTGCTGAAAGTCAGAGCCAGTCTGCAGAATTTCATCAGTCAGAGCTGACAGATGTAAATCATACAGATTTTTTAGCTTCAGACTATGATTCTATCCAGTCAGATGATATTAAATCTGATATTTTGAGTTTTGTGCAGCATAGTAAATCTGCTGGAGAATTGTAATGAGAATTTTGATCATTTAGATTATTTTCCTGACATTTGTCGATCAGAAACTGTTAAGATTAGGATGTAAAATTAAAATTAAATTAAATTAAATTAGAAAAGATAGGTGTTTGTGACCCATTAAAATACAAAAAAAAGCTTTACATGCGCATAAACAAAAGAACATGAGGATTCACACATCGTCACATCACACGCGCTTCTGTGAACCGAGAAAAAACGCAGCGCATTTTTTCGCATGTGAAAGATGCCGTTTTACATCGATATTGGAACAAGAGTGGAGTACAAACAAAGCCTTAATTGTTTACATAATGAATAATAATTTAGCAACCAAAATGTCATATGCAAATAAGAAACATATTTGGATTCTTGCAAAATGAGAGAGGTGAGCCCATCAGTTTCGCTTTAGCCTTAGAAAAATAAAAAAATTGGCTTGCCTTATGTTGTCACCATGCCACTATGACTATCTAATTTATGTTTTATTTCATAGTTAAATATATACACTGCGTTCCAAATTATTATGCAATTGACATATCAGTAAGATTTCAGTACAATAAACATTCAGATTTTAGTTTTACTAAGAAAATGTTTGTTTGTTTATTTATCCATGTCTTTTTAGATAACTGGTATTAATCTCAGACAAAATAATTTGCCAGATCTATTGAAACCCTACTTAGAGGTTGTTCCACATTATTAAGCAAGTCACAGTTCTCATGCAATATGGGGAGGAAGAAAGATCTTTCTGAAGATGAAAAGCATGAAAATGGTGCAATATTGTGCAAAAGGCATGAAAACAACTAATATTGTGTGAAACTGAATGGAAATTATCGAATTATCATAAGATTTGTGAGTGATTTAGAGCACAGCAGAACTCGGTCAGATAAAGGCTTATTAATGAAAGTTCCTGTCAAAAAAATTAATTGTATTAAAAGGGCAGCTATAAAAAAAGCCAGTGTTGAGCAGCAAACAGGTATTTGAAGCTCCTGGTGTCTCTCGAGTCTCAAGAAGCTCTCCATGCAGGCTGGCAGTTGTGCGTAAAGATGCATTTTAGACACCACAAACCATTACAACAAACATTAACAGTGGGTGTAGAAATACATTTTCAAACAGTTTTATTGCTGTGGTGTTTTTTTGCAGCATGGGATAGTGCATAGTCCATTGTACAATAGTGCGTTGTATTATGCACTATCCTCCTTTTTATACCATAGCTGAAAATGGCCAGTTATGAACTCCACATATCTTGCAAAAGGCATTTTAATACCCTCCATCCCACTTCCCAATATTCCAGCCCAAATCATCACCCGCCAGCTCCTTGCTGACGTCACAGTCTTGTTAATAATAATCCCCATTCAGTTTCACACAATATTAGTTGTTTTCATTCCTTTTGCACAATATTGCACCATTTCATGCTTTTCATCTTCAGAAAGATCTTTCTTCCTCCCCATATTGCATGAGAACTGTGACTTGCTTAAAATGTGGAACAACCTCTAAGTAGGGTTTCAATAGATCTGGCAAATTATTTTGTCTGAGATTGATACCAGTTATCTAAAAAGACATGGATAAATAAACAAACAAACATTTTCTTAGAAAAACTAAAATCTGAATGTTTATTGTACAGAAATCTTACTGATTTGTCTCTTGCATAATAATTTGGAACGCAGTGTAAATAACTTCTTTTTCATTATTGTTTTGTTCTGAATAACGTTATACTTGAATGATTTTGTGTGGTGTGGAGGCCTATGAATGTGTCGTTTTATTTACCGGTATTAAATATACATATAAATTAATTTAATTGTTTGCAATTATGAGGTTAACAGGTGTTTTTAGTGTAAAAAGAATTTCTCTTTCATGAGATTACTTCCACTTCTTGGCCAGGTTACGTTTCTCGGTGTTGTAAACTCTATGGGCAAATTTTTAGGGGAGTGATATTTAAATGATGATTGTTTTCATCCGCCACATTTATCAACATACGATCATTCGTATGATAGGACTGCCAGCATACAAATGTTTGATGAATCACACATGAACCCTGTCGTAAGATGATTTCTGAGCTCGGATCGTTGGATTGATAAATGAGGCCCATTGTCTCCTAGCAATTTCTGCGTGGGTTAGTCTGGTAGTGTGCGATCCTAAGTTGTTTAGTGCAAGGGTTCAAGGACTTTTTTTTTTTTTTGTCAGCTGAACCCCTTAGACATACTCCCTGAGAATTTAAGTTAATATTTCAATAATTTAACAACTACTTTGCATGTTCACGGTTCTCTGATGTCAGTTAATGGTCACATGACATGCAAGTAAACAGATCAAATATATTATACCAAATACATTAAATATTTAATTTTAAGTGTTTTCTTTAGGTTGTTTTCATTCACAATTTGGCCAAAAAATTATATTGCAATTTTTTGTTGTCATAAATTGCACAGAGCCACTAAAACAGGGATGGGCAGCGTCGGTCCTGGAGGGCCTCTGTCCTGCAGAGTTTTGTGTCTGGTATTTTAAAAGACTTCAATATGCGTTTCACAGAAGATAGAAATACATATGCGAGTGTAAACAATGATAGAATTATCATATTTAGGTGAACTATAGCCACTTCTCACAGCCGCACACCTACCCGTTCGCTCTGTAAGTCGCACTCTTTCTGCAGAATCTCGCAGTCTCTGACTTTAGATTTGACTAAGTCCTGCTTAGACGCTGAATGCATCAGACCCTTAGGGTCCATAGGTCCGACGACATCATACCAGACCGGGCTCCCTTCACGGTCATGGCCACACATGCCACCAGACAGATACTTCTCTATAACCTTAAAAAAAAAAAAAACACACACACACACTGGATGAAACATGAACACAGTACAAATCATAAATAAATCGTAAGATTAAACTCTTAAAGGGGACACATCATGGAAAACAGGATAGATGTACTATGTATATATACACTCAACATCAACATTGCAAAAATCCTTTCCCAATTTATGCACAATATTTACCGAAATTAAACTACAAATAAGGATAATTAAGAAATGTATATGGTTATAATGAGCATGATCAGGCTAGCCAATCATAATAGAGGTCATATGCACAGAAGTCTTAAAGGCACAGTAGCAAAAACCACCTGTCTGTTTCTGTTTAAAACTGCAGTCCGTAAGTTTTGAGTCTGTCGCAATCTCTGTTCAAAATATGCAATTGCAGTTATTTGCGGAATTATCATCTTTATGGACCGCTGGATACTGTACGTCGGAATCACAGATTGTAGTTTTGGAAGTATGATCAAAATAAGAGTTTATCTGAACAATTAAGTAACAAATCTGCAACTTTTGTTCTGACCAACTGAGAAAAAAAGCATTACAATAAATCGTGCTGCCAATGGTGATTGAATCTAACAATCGCTTAGCTCATATCACATCCAATCATGCAAATTATTATGATTGTTATACTTTATCAAATTGTTAATGTTAACAACATCAGCATTGCATAATTGTCCATTTGTCATACCATACAATCTGCTATCAAAATGATAAGTTTAATTATTGCAGCTGCTGTGAGAAAAGGCTATAAATGATCCGCTGCCTGTAGCATCCTGACATGCCATATAGCCTTTTAACTGGGATTTCTTCTTTATGTAAACAGAAGTGACATAATGACGAAAATACGAATTTCCTGTGGAAATCCACCAGTACCGATTTTATTATAGAACATTATTACAAAGTTACCGTTGTGAATCAGGCTAAGGTAAGGAGATAGTTTTGAATACTGGCTGATTATGTGCTTGCTCAAATTTATTTTGGATCATTTTTAACCAAAAAACATTACGGACTGCAGCTTTAAAAATAGGAAGAAGAAATGTTTCTTGAGCACCAAATTAAGATATTAGAATGATTTCTGAAGGATCATGTGACACTGAAAACTGGAGTAATGATGCTGAAAATTCAGCTTTGCATCACAGGAATAAAGTAAAATGTAAAATATATTAAAATGAATTATTATTATTAATTATATTAACATAATTCATGAATTAATACATAATAATAAAGTAGGGTGGTCATACCTCTGGCACCTGCCACTCCGTAGTGATGGTGTCAACTTTCATGTATTTCCGAAATTCCACATGCTGCACATGAAAAACAACACATGATTAAAAGCATGCTGTTTGCATAATCAAATATGGCTATAGGATTCAGAATCATCAACACAGCAACGTTTGACAACGTTATCAGTTCTGCCTGAACTTAATTTGCTACCATGAGTCTTTGTGTAGGAGTTAAAGCTGTGCTTTGACCTGAGGTTCAACGGATACTGGTGACAGAGTTCAAAGATACTATAGAAAATATCTGTAATAAAAGACCCATGAACTACACAAGCATCACTCGCACAATGGGAAAGCAAACAGCACTTTGAACACCCAATAGCATAGAATGATCACGGTGTAATCACCCATATGCCGTGATTAGGCAGTGTTGTGACTCATCGCTGCAATGCAGGCTCCTGAATTAAATCCTGAAAATCACAATTCACCTCTGCAGAACTGCTATCTGATGATGCTGCATGAATACTTTTGTTATGATTATGGATTAAAATAATACCTGTTAAACTGCACAGCCAGACAAAACGTAAAACAGAACACCACCTTATTCTTAACATAAGAGCGAACGTGGCCATTTGTAACTTAATTGGTTTGTGGTGTCATTCGTGTCCAGTTATATCACCGGTACAAAAACAACCCATTTTGCTGCTTGATATTGCAAACCGATATGTTTTCATATAATTTGAATTTATATCATGAACACCATGGTTTGAAGAGCAAATATTTTTGCTGTTTACTGTACTTTGTACTATTTCCCTACAGAGGCTAATGAATCAGATCAGAAGTCTTGCACATTCACACAAAATAGCTTACTTCTGCATTGTAAATTAAGTTGGATAGTTCTCGGTTGTGTTCACACTTGGAAGTTTTGATTCAATTAAAACAAACTCTAGTGCGATTGCTCTGTTAGTGCGGTTCATTTGAATAAGGGTGTTTGGTTCTCTTGGTTCTTTTAGTCTGGACCAAAAAAAGAAAGCAATACATTTTTACATTCATTTTTAAGACCCAACCTAAAAAAAAAAGTTCACCCACAAATGAAAATTCTGTCAGTTACTCACCCTCAAGTTGTACCAAACCTGTATGAATTTTTCTTCTGCTGAACACAAAAGATGATATTTCGAAGAATGCTAGTAAACAAAAAGTTTCATTGACTTCAATAGTATATTTTTCCATTCTATGGAAGTCAATGGTGCCCATCAAATGTTTGGTTACCCATATTCTTCAAAATATCTTCTTTTGTGTTCAGCAGAAGAAAGAAACTCATACAGGTTTGGTACAATTTGAGAGTGAGTAAATGATGACAGAATTTTCATTTTTGGGTGAACTACCCCTTTAATAAACATCCAAAACAATGCTGTGTTCTGAGCTAAATGCGCTTGTTGTGTGTACAAATGATGGTATTTTGACCAGATGAGAACTCCTGAAGAGCTAATAAAATGTGTAAAGGAGTCAAAACAGTGGCAGAAATCCCTCCGTCGCACACAATCAAAGATCTGCTGCTAGGAGACTGTACTGTAATGGGCTTTGTAGCTCCTATGACAATAAAAAACAGGTATGCTTCAACATTCTGTCCTTTTTCGGGTGTTTTTGGTTTGCTTTGATGTCTTTGGTCCGTGTCGCATTCATATTTCAGTCCAACCGCACCTGAGTTCGTTTGGAAGTAGACCGAGACCCACCTTTTCAGGGGTCTCGGTCCACTTGTTTGGTGTGAACCAGGGTTCGGATTCAACACTTATTCAAATGAACTGCACTAACAAGAACAATTGCAGCAGTGTTCGTTTTAACTGAACCTAAGTGTGAACGCTGCCATCCAAACCCTGGTGTGCACCGATCCGCTTTAAAAACAAACTCTGGTGCGTTTCGACTGAAATATGTAAGCGACAAAGACATCTAAATTAACCAAAAATAAGACCTGATGTCACAAAATGCAACCCTAAAAAGCAAATCTGGTTCTCATCATCATAGGAGCTACGTTGCCGAAAACAGCTCGGTACATGTCGTCTTCTTGCAGATCTTCACTGGTGTGTGTGTAATGGAGGAATTCCTGCTGCTTTTTTTCATTCCTTTAACATTTGATAAGCTATTCAGGAGTTCTCATCTTGTACAAATATCACCAGATGTAAACACAAACAACCAGTGCTTTTAGCCCAGCACACAGCATTGTTTTGGATGTTCGGGAAGGTTTGTCGCAAAAAATTTGTCATAAAAGCTTTTTTTTTTCTTTTTTTTTTTCCTTTGGTGTGAACACTAAGTGAACCAGGACTGAATGTATCTTCTTTTTTTTGGTCCGGATCTAAAGAACCAAGAGTACTACTAGAGAACTACAAGAGTGAACAAAGTATAATTTTATAATAAAATTGTCTAGTTTACACCTGGTATAAAAAGCATAAAAACCTTAATTGAGGTCCAAAGTGTTTTGTGATACGATTACACTACATTTGGAGGACTTCAGCTTGTACCTCCTGGATAATGAGGTTTTAAAGGAATTTACCATCAAATTTTTTATTTATTTATTTATTTTAGCTTAATCAACATGTAGCAGCATGACATCACGAGTGATGTACATAGGTATGAATTAGCAATCCTCCTCTTGAAATCTGATCATAAGTGTTCCACCAGGTGTAAAAAGGGCCTATTATTAGTCGGATCCTATTTCATAGTGTTATTCAACATGTCGTTTGAAGACTTTGGGTAAGGTATACCAACCCTTGACATAAAGCTGGCATTGTGAGGGTCTGTCACACCCAAATTCATCACACTGGACGAATCCAGAGATTTACAGAAATGTTCTCCTATCAGACCAATTTGCCCTAAGGTTAATGAATAACACACAGCATTATTCTGAATTGTTAAATGTGAAGTTTAAAGCACAGAATTAGTGATGCCAAGAGCTTGTTTATATGCTGAATTAACTTTAAATATGATGATTTCCACTACTGTTTGGCCTCAATAAGATTTTTTTTAAAGAACTGATACTTTTATTCAGCAAGAAGATTTCTAATTCATATAGCCTAAATGTTCTTCTTTTTAAAAATCCTGGGGGAAAAAACATTTAGCAGCAACCATTTTGAACTAATAATAATGATAATAATAAGTTAATAATAAGAAATGGCTTTGCAATCACAGAAAAAAAAATTAAAAATATATTAAAATAAATAGCTAATTAATTGTTTATTATAATAATTTATTATAATTATTAACACATTATTTACTTATATTACTTTATAGAATAATATAATATGTATAATATAATATATTATTTTAAAATACATAATAATAATACAATAATATATTATATATATATATATATATAAAATCTTACAGATCCAAAACTTTGAATAGTAGCTTAAATATAGATTAAAAAAACACTACATAGTATTAAGTTTGTGCAATACCTTGCGCAGCATGGCCTCGGCTTTCTGTAGATTGAAATTCCTGGCTGGAAAACAAGAGAGACAAGTTGCGAAAAAAAGATGTAATTACTTAGTATAGAAAAGATAACAAAAGTATGCACTTATTTGTCATTAAACTGTTCTTTTTTTTTTTTCAATATAACTAATTTATTTCAGGAAGCTTAAAGGGATAGTTCACCCAAAATGAAAATTCTGTCATCATTTACTCAACCTCAAGTTGAACCAAACCTGTATAAATGTATTTCTTCTGCTGAACACAAAAGAAGATGTTTTGAAGAATGTTGATAGCCAGTCAGCTAATGGGCCCAATTGACTTCTATAGTATGGAAAAAATACAATGGAGTCCATCAACTGTTTGGTTATCAACATTCTTCAAAATATCTTCTTTTATGTTCAGCAGAAGAAAGAAATTCATACAGGATTGAAGCATATGATGACAGAATATTGATTTTTGGGTGAACTATCCCTTTAAGTGTCTTGCAGGGTTTGAACCTACAAACCTTCAGTTTCCAGCCCTAATATTTAAGCACATGGCTAGTACAAAGGCAAAATCCAATAATAAACTGGCACACTCACAGTATAAAGAGCATATTGTGCTAATGGAACTTACTCAATATCATGCTTTTATGTGTCTTAACTCTACAAGATAACTTAAAGCCATGTGCCCCTGAAAGTTACTATTTGGTAACAGATTAACTGTTCAGTTGAAAAGGAGAAAAGTTTGCAGACATGTGGGCCCAGACTAGGTGACCGCAGTGTGCTGACCTTCAACATATTCCCATGTAGATAGGCTTATTTTGTTGGAGAGAAACGCCTATCCTCAAACAAGTATTACCACAAAAAAAAAAAAAAAAAAAAAATCCTAATACTAATTACAAATTCAACCCAACCCAATTTAATTTCCACTGCCCTGTATAGTGAGTGGATTAGTTTCATTGTCTTATAGTCACTCTAGTCTGTACCTGACTGGCCTAGAGACACAAGTGACCCAGAATTAGTCAGACATGGAGTCATACATAAGTATTTAATACTCATAAAGAAGATTATGTGACACAGCTGACAAAAGCACTCAGTGTTTTGTGGAACGGATATGTCAGTTGCTTTCTTATAAAGACTTTTCTTGGTGGATACAATGACTTTGTTAAAAATCTATCTATCTTAGGAATTTCAATCTTAAAGCTGTTCATACTACCTTTGATCTTTCTGGCTTGGCTTTCTCAAACCAACATCAAAGTTTGTCTAAAAACTTTTTAATCTAGTTTATATATATTATATATTTATTTATTTATTTATTAATCCATTGATCAGCAGTAAAGGCAAACTCAGACAAATAGAATTTAAAATAATCACAATAACAATAAAACAATACAAAAACATTATATATCTATTATATATTATATTATATTATATTATATTATATTATATATTATATATCTAATCTATTTTTTTAGAATGTTGCTAATTTTGGTTGCCAGGGTGTTCTGGGAGGTTGCTAGGTGTTTTCTTACTGGCTCATCCCCAAGTCTCTTGATATCTATATGATATTCTGGTCTCTAGATATGGCTTCAATGTATGTCTATGGGGTTTTTTCGTTTATTTTATTGTCCATGAGTCAGTAAGTCTAATCACCTGGGGGGAAAAAAAATAAAAAAAAAAAAAAAAAAAAAAAAAAAATCACAGATATCACTCATGTTCACAGCGCAAATAGTGTAGGATGAGATATGCACCTAAATACTTCGGGTTAAGACTGTTCAAACTCATAAGCAATAGTACTAATTAATTAGTGGTAATAGTACCACTAATTAACCTCTACAGCCATTATGAAGTTACAATCACTACCATTCAAAAGTTTGGAGTTGGTAATATTTTTTTTAAATGTTTTTGAAATAAGTCTCATGCTCACCATGCCTGCATTTATTTAATCAGCAATAGTAATATTGTGAGTAGTAATATTCTTTTTTTCAGGATTCTTTGATGGATAGAAAGTTCTAAAGAACAGCATTTATTTGAAATAGACTTTATGACCCCAGACCTTTGAATGGTAGAGTATGCATTCATTTAAAGGCATATACCTGCACACTCAATGTTATACTGCAGTGAACTGAACTCATATCACATCACTGCAGACCTCAATGACTTGTTTCACAATCAAGTGTTTATCTAATCAACACTTGTAAGACACCACAGCCTTTATTAACGAAATGTGCATGTGTCAACACTCTTATACAGCACAAAAGATTACAATACAGGTAAATAGAACTACATATATGAATAACCCCACATCCTTCAGAGGAAAAACAAGCACTGTCATGATATAATATAACACTCTAGAGCAAGGGTGTCCAAACTCAGTCCTGGAGGGCCACTGTCCTGCAGACTTTAGCTCTAACTTACCACTACAAAGTTTCCTGTATGCCTAAAAACCTTGATTAGCTGGTTCAGGTGTGTTTAATTGGGGTTGGAGCTAAACTCTGCAGGACAGTGGCCCTCCAGGAGCAGGATTGGACACCTGCTCTAGAGCTTCCATCATGCATTTTAGACTCTAGATGGAGTCAGTTTTTTATATGCTAATTAAACATTTACATCAGTAATCTCATGTGAAATCTGTGCTGCTAGTCTCTGTCTGGTGCCTAGAAATCCCTGCAGAAGACTGGCTACATTCAGCAGAGTTCATGAACACAAAACAGCCTTTGTCAAAACCCAAGAACAGCCTCTTTAATGCTGCCAGAGAGGGTTTAAAAGCCACTCTGAAGGGTCAGACAAAAGTTTAGAAAACATTTACATTTGTGCATTTAGCAGACGCTTTCATCCAAAGCAACTTACAAAAGAGGAACAAAAGAGAAAATTAGAGAAAATTAACTAACTTAAAGGTGGTAAAGAGGATGTTTTGTTTTATACATTTTTGCAATATTACTTGAAACTGTCTTTACTAACTGATAAAAGACTATTAGGTGCACTGAAAGGAATAATATTAATATACATCATCTGTGCACGAGGTAGGGCCTTAAAAACATCAGCAAATCGTTTACGCGATCATCGCATAAACGATTGGCCCTCTGGCTTGTCAATCACTGCTGTGACGTTCCTTGTGAGAGACGTGCACGGCTGCGCGCTCCAGTAACTTTCCACACTCCACAGCCGCTGCATGCAATGTTTTTGTCAGGAGACAGGAGTAACAACTGCAGATTATTAGTTACCTGCGGTGAGTCCAACATAATGAATCCACTAACACGACACAGCGAATGCCGGTGGTAAACACTCGTGTTCCAATACTCGTGTTGGGAGGCGTTCCTTCAAAGGAGGGGGGTTGTTCTTACGCTCATTTCAAAAATCAGTAACAGTCTTTGGTTTCTCAGTCGACGAAAAGATCCTCTTTAGCACCTGTTTTTTTTTTTTTTTTTTTTTTTTTTCCATGGTTAAATTTTGTAAGTTTTCTTCATCCTTGTAATAAGAGCTTTGTATTATTTCTGATGTGCAATATATTCTTTATTCAACATAAAGAATACATATTATTTATTACTTATTTACGTTTATTATTTGTATGTGGGTGCACTTGAATAACTAAATTAGGGCTGCACGATTAATCGCATGCTATTCTCACGCGCATTTCGTCAGTAAAGCCGGTTCCCTGATTACCGCTAAATCGCCATCACCTGTTTTTAAACGGAGCGCCTTTTAATAGACAGAGCCGTAGTTCACAGACAAGCCACGCAATATCGCGTTCATTATCGCAGGCGATTCATCTGCGATATGAACGCGATATTGCGTGGCTTTTCAGTGATCTACGGCTCTGTCTATTAAAAGGCGCTCCGTTTAAAAACAGGTGATGGCGATTTAGCGGTAATCAGGGAACCGGCTTTACTGACGAAATGCGCGTGAGAATAGCATGCGATTAATCGTGCAGCCCTAAACTAAATTTCGTTGTACAGCTGTACAGTGACAATAAAGATTTCTATTCTATTCTATTCTATTCTATTAAAGGGGATCTGTGTAGAATTCCGAAACCCTTGTTATTAGCGACACTGGTGGCTGCTAAGTGAACTGCAGACAGCAACTTATTCCTCGCATAACGTACAAGACACAGTGTGATTCAAGACAACGATATACTCACAGCAAAGTTCTTTTCTGTTCTTTACTTAAAAGTAAAAATTTGGAAAAACCTTTGCAGCAATATACTGTTAACAAACATGCAGTCGCCGCCCCTCTGCTAAGAGAGACGTTTAATTGAATATGTAAATATTTGCTGCACGCTTTCATCTTAATAACACAATAAACAAACAACATAAATGACAGTGGTGAGAAAGCAGCAGTTAAGACAGAATCTGATAGCGATGTGGATATGTTTGCACCAGCTCTGCAATTCACCGGTATCGTGTTGACAGATGACGTATTTAAAATTACACTGTAGGCCTATATTTGAGACTACAGACTATATAGACCTATGTGAGACTATAGTTTGAATTAAACCCTTTTCTTTTCTTGACACATTACAGTACAAAGTGACACTTTGGGCATTATCCTGAACCTTGTCTAAGCTTTCGTTTAATGTGTCACAGAACAGAAGAGAGGCTCTAGGCCAGTGCGCGTAAACGTCACGTCCTTTTGATTGTCCCAGGAAAAACGTCCCGAGTCCTTCACATAAAAATCAGACTTTTATTGACATCCTAGAGTGTTGGAGGATGTCTCGTTTAAGTTTTGTTACAAGCTGTTCACACATTGACAAATGAAAATTTTTAAAGGCCTACTACATATAGCACCTTTAAATATTAAACTTAATTAACATAAATAACACTCCAATTAAATCTAGAGTAGACCACAAACATTTTTTCATGTAATATGTTTCTGTTAGTAAATAAAATAGTCATAAAGATTCAAAATAATTGAACGAACAAACAAATCTAGAACATTTCTAATCAGAACAATACATGAAGGCCTAATCTATAAAGTATTGTGAGTTTCAGGACTATCCAGAACTCATCCTCCTCGTTCCTGAATCCCGAGATACACGCAGCCTTGATCCGATTACACTGATTCATACTGTCTGAACATCAGTCAGTACAGGACATATCGTGTCTTTCTAGAATCCCATCAGAATTTGCTTACAAAATCCTATGATTCTATTTTTAAAATAGAAATTATAGTCTAAAAAAAAGATTCTACTCTATAGACTGTATCATTCCAAAAGATTCTATTCTATAAAATTACACTTCATACATATGGTCATTCTATAATATTAAATTAAACAGATGGTGTGCTATTTGTATTTTTTAGGTATGACCATTCTATAAAATTGTATTCTATCTTTTACTATTCTATGTAGCAGAATACAATTCTATTCTATAGGTGGTATCGGTTCAGAAGATTTTTTAACAGTTGTCATTGTAGTTTAATAGTGACATTCTACAAGATTTTATTCTTTAGATAGTAACATTCTAAAATATTGTTTCCTATTCCACACTATAAAATTAGATTCTATAGAACATGCACACTCTTTTATATTAATTAAGCTTTTTAATGCCTGTTATGACTGTTCTCCAAGAGAGTAAATACATTTCTGTATATATTTATATAGGACAGAGGGATTCCTCTCTCTCTCTTACTCAACATTTAAGTACTTAAGCAGGAAAGTAATATTTAACCTACTTAATTTTGCATCACGAATGTGACAGTTAAAGTAGTAGCTCACCTCTCAGCCATCGGAGCAGAAAGTGGTCACTCTGGGATGGACACTGGGGCAGAATATCCTGAACCTTTTCTCGAAACTGAAGAAAACAGATGAAGAATTATACAATGCATCCATTATATACATGCTTTGATCTTTCATAAGAGTAAAGTCAAGAATAAAGTTGCACATACATGCACATTGGTGGAAACTATCCCTAAACATGTGCTGACAACAGTGCAAACTTGCGCAGTTACGTCAATTACACAACTCGGCAAGAGAGTTATAAACTAATAAAGCTTAAACACTTTGTACTCTTAGCAAAGTCTATTAATTCTGCATTCAAAAGGAATGTGGTTCGGCTGTTTTCCTCTGCGGTGTGTGGCCTCTCTCTGGTAGGGAGAATGTTTCATCCCGTCATCTACTACATGACCACCATTCTCCACAAATCCTGAGCAATTAAATCCACGACATACTGCTGATAGAAATAAAAGGAAAATAATTCACCTGGGCCAAAGCTTCGGCTTGTTTCACGCTCAGATCTCCAACTCTTCCGCTCATGACGCCACGCATACACCAGAATAACTGTTTAAAATTCAGCTTAGAGTCAGAGACTGTGAGCACGGAATGATGTTTTTTGTCCCCTCCCACCTGTTACGCGGCCTTTGCACCGCTAGGGGCGCTGCGGGACCACTGATTCAAATTCTATAGGATTAATACATAATCATATCGCACGTATTATTATTAATAATAATAATAATTAGTAACAATTATTATTATTATTAGTTAATATTATTATATGTGATAATTTGTTACATATATAGTAGTGGAAGAAACAAAACATTGTTTTTGCATATAAAATATGTATTTTTATTTCACATTGAATACTCAATAAAAAAAAGTACAAAAGTTATTTTCACAAAACATAATAAATATTTCATAACATATAAAAATTCATAAACCAGAAAAGAAAAATAATTCTATCTTTACAGCTATTTACAATTGAATATCAAATTTTATTTGATACATAATTGTCCTTTTCTATCTCTTTGCTCTCTCTCATCATCAAGCACTGCTCCATGCCTGTCTGATTTGTCTCCATGGCGTTCCTAAAACAGACGCAGCGATGAAGAAGAACACTAGAATAAGACCTTTAGCCAGAGCCTGGGAATATGGCTCACCTGCAAAAAAAGAAAATCATACTATAAGACTTAATCAAGGATTTAGGTTCACATTTTCGTACAAGGGAAACTTTACATTTTATTTTTAAATCACCTGTTTGGAGTTTACCTAAACAGTTATCTAAACCTAAACTGCAGTGTGACAAATTAAAAGCACAAATATTGTATGTGATCCCCAGATATAACAACGGTATACACAAAAATTACAATAATAGTTTTAGAAGAGGTACAGTATGTCACACTGCAGGACAACTACCTAAATACAGCAAAACATGAGGGATAACCTAGTTTACAACATGATGCCATTTCTGCACAAAACATACAAAAATGATATAGTATATAAAATGTTGCTGACTTTCATTGTTATTTCTGTCTTATTCTATTAGTAACCATAAGAAATTCAAGCTCTCACCAGTGTAGTATCTTGTGAGAGGGAACACCAGCTCAGGCCAGCACACATCGTTCCTGTCACAGTCAAACTCTGTGAAGTTAATGCTGAACCTGCAGAAGAGAAAATATTTTAATCAATGGGTTCACATACTTATGAATGGGGTTATTTTAATAAATTCAGCTATTGTTTTCTCTTGTGAACTAAATGCAAACATCTTTTATGTAAAATATCTTACTCAGGACAGTACTAAACAAAAAATAACATGCATTTTTTATTATCCCTCTTATTTTATTAAAATAATTCTCATTTTCACAGATTCTGCAAGGGGTTCACATACTTTTTCATGCCACTGTATATCGGCCACCATATCGGTAACGGCCGATATATGTTCATTTTTAATGTTATCGTTATCGGCTCAAAAAGAAAATTTGGCCAATATATTAAAGCCGATAAATAATGGATTTTTCCTTCAGCCGAGACACTTCAGATGTACACTGTCCAACATTATGGTTTTGAATTGCTTGATATGATTGAAATCACTTCGAAAAAGGAAAATACAGTTAAGTGCAATAAGTCTGTCATGTAGGCTACATAATATTATAATGAAAACATTATAATTGTGTGCCTGGGACATGGCAAATTTTGATAAAGAATTATCGTTTATCGGTATCTGCCAAATTTTTCATATTGGTGCATCCCTAAGAAATATGACAAACAATTTCTGTAAAAAATAACATTAAAAAATATAATGTCTTCATAATGTCGCAATATAATTTTCTAGGATTTATTTTATTTATATTCCAAAATAAATGTATTATTTATTGTACCTTTTCTCAGAAAAAAATAAAATAAAATGTAAAAAAAAATAAATACATTTAGAAATTAAAATGTAACTGTATATATTCAGTCAATCATCAAACTCAATGATATATGTGTGTTTATGACCCACCTGGATCTAGGGGGTTGTGTACTAAGAGGACTGTCAGTAAAGGTCACAGAAGAGGTCACAGGAAAATTTTGCATTAGCTCTGGGTTTACACAGGGGTTCATCCCGCCCATATCACACTCTATCCACCATGTTGTTTCTATGAAACTGAGAATTGGAAAAAGAATGAATGAGAAGCAAAATGTTCAAAACAGCCTATGCATTCAGATATATCAAGCTCAAACATTAATAAAAAGCTGTCATGTTTGCTATCAGGAAAGTGAGATGATAAGAACAATACAAAGGCTGAATGAAGCGGTCCTGTACCTAATCTCCACTGCTTGTATAACCATCTGGGGCACACCCTGCACCCTGCCCATGATGACGCTCCTCACGTGGATGTGGAGGTGGGTCGGAACAGCAGAACACTCTCCAATGCTGTCCTCTGCTGGCTGACTGGAGTTCTGTGGTGATGCTGAGACACACAAGAGCAATAACAAAGTTCATTCATTCATTTAAAGCAGTGGTTCTCAACTAGGCGCCGGAGCCCACTTGAATCATTGAATCAATTCGATTTCTAGGGCGGAGCAAATCCAAGCAAACAGGAAGCGGAGTAAACCAATCAGAGAAGGGCGGATATGACGTTAGCAAAGCGACAAGAGAGTCAACAGTGAAAAGTAAATAATGTGTTTTTGGTCATTTAAAACTGAATTCACGGCTGAATAGAACAAACTCTCGGGTCTCGCGTGCGCCATCTTTGTTGATATTGAAGGGACTTTCGCCGCACTAGAGTGACGCTGTTTACGTCACTGAAATAAACAAATCTGATTGCACGGTACGGTTTGGAGTTGACTCGAGGCGCGAAGGAGGGAGGACTGACCAGACTGATATATCTTGTAGAAGATATATCATTCTGGACTTGCCAGGCAAGGAGCCCACTAGAGGGCCTCAGCAAACTTCCAGGTTAGACCTAATAAAACTTAAAATGATTTAAATTTAATTATCTAAATTCACATGCAAAAAAATAAAAGTTCATTTTGTTTTAGTCCCCATGCAGTTGCAATATAGGCTATTATGCATATGTAGGAATATTTGGAGAATATAATACACTGTGCTGTAACATGCCTTTTGTTCATTATGTGTTATGTGCAATCAGCAACAAAATAAACCCTGACAGGATGCAACATTACAATAATTAATTACTGAACTGAAGTTGCCCGTTATCTTTTTTCAGTCACACTTTAGTTTAGGGTCCATTTCTCACTATTAACTAAGACTTTTGCCTCAATAAACTCCTAATCATTGCTTATTAATAGTTAGTAAGGTAGTTATTAAGTTTAGATATTGGGTAGGATTAAGTGATGCAGAAAAGACATTAATATGTGCTTTAGAAGTACTAATAAATAGCCAATATCTTAGTAATACGCATGCTAATAAGCAACTAATTCATAGTGACAATTCAACCCTAAACTAAAGTGTTACCCTTTTTTCAATGCAATTAATAAACACAAGATGGCACCAGTTGCATCTGACAACAGAATCACATCTAGAGAGCCATGTAATGAGCACCATTTAGATGTTAATTTAAAAGGTATAGTTCACCCAAAAATGAAAATTTGATGTTTATCAGCTTACCCCCAGTGCATCCAAGATGTAGGTGACATTTTTTCTTCAGTCGATCACAAATGATGATTTTTAACTGCAACCGCTGCCCTCTGTCATTCAAATCATTGCAGTAGATGGCAACTTCATCTATAAGAGTGAATAAACCTTGCTTAGACACATCCAAATGAAACCCTGCGGCTCGTGACGACACATTAATGTCCTAAGACACGAAACGATCGGTTTGTGAGAGAAACCGAACATTATTTATATAATTTTTTACCTCTAATACACCACTATGTCCAACTTCGTTCAGCTTCCGGTGAGTGAGGTCAGATCGCGCTCTGACAACGGAAGGGATGTCTCACGCTCATTGAAGTATATGGGCGAGACATCACTTCCGTCATCACAACGCGTTTTTTGACCTCACTAGCAGGAAGCTGAACGGAGTTGGACATAGTGGTGTATTAGAGTTAAAAATTATATAAATAATGTTCGGTTTCTCTCACAAACCGATCGTTTCGTGTCTTAGGACATTAATGTGTCGTTACGAGCCGCAGGGTTTCATTTGGATTTGTCTAAGCAAGGTTTATTCACTCTTATAGATGAAGTTCCCATCTACTGCAATTATTTGAATGACAGAGGGCAGCGGTTGCAGTTAAAAATCATCATTTGTGATCGACTGAAGAAAAAGTGTCACCTACATCTTGGATGCACTGGGGGTAAGCTGATAAACATCAAATTTTCATTTTTGGGTGAACTATCCCTTTAATTATCATGCTTAATTTAAAGATGGTTATCATTCCTTTATTAATAATACACCCTAATTTATATTTTAATCAGTAAATATTCTGTCACATGGAATACAAATTGACTTCACATATTATAAATCATCATTCATTTGTGGATTAATTTAAACATTCATTTAGTTTCTTAAATGTTCAAGTTTCTTTTTTATTTCATTTTACATTTTTTAAATGTCAGTTGGTGTTTAAAAGTAACATTAAAAACATCATTATACTATAAAACTTTGAAAATGAAACTGGATTAGTTAAGCAGATTGCTTAATGTTTGAAAGAGGGGAACCAAGGTTAACCACTTTAAATTTAACATACCAGTTTATAATGCAACTTTTACTTTTGGCCCACGGACCTAAATCAAGTTTGATTTTTGGCCCTTTGTTGTCAAAAGTTTGTGAACCTCTGCTGCTCTTGATATATTACACATTTTACAGATAATTATATGATGTAGTGCTCACTAGTAATGTTGACCCAATCCACTAGGTTGGAAAAGTTTGGTTTTCCCATTGTGGAGACGAGTGTAGCAGTCACTAATCCAGCTAGGACAGCACGCACCGTTTCTCTGTGAAATGACATGCAAAAGAAAGACGCATGTCTAATGAAGCTGTTCTATAGGAATCTACTGTATTGTGTTCAAAACCCTTCGGCAGCGTTACTCACCTCACCTGGCTGCACTGTGTCATATTCAGCAAACTCACAGGAATCATACAGCCTGATGTGGAGTTGATCCCAAACAGAGCTGGTCTCAGTTCAGCAGAAGAGCACAGTCCATCTCCACCTGCAGAGGAAACCGCACAGGATCAAAGTAATATTTTTTGTAGTCCTGTATGGATGAATATGAATATGTTACACTACCTGGCTGCCAGAGATTGATCTGGGCCCTCTGTATAACATCTGTAGCAGAGTCCAAAATGCCACCAATCACTGGCCTCTTCACCAGGTAACCTGTCCAAATATAAGTATTGCATAATAAATTATTCCTTGCCAGCTCTGATTTGGATTATTTCTAAACAATGTTCCTGAGCATCTGAAGGGAGTTACGGGAGTTGCTTTAACCTGGATTGCCAGAGTTTGGTTGAGAGGTTTCATTTCCGTTGACAAACACTGCAGAATATCTTCTGGTCAAAGATACTAGATGGGAGGTGAGAGGTAAGATACAAAAAAAAACATGATAAAGAGATGCATTCCATAAAAAAAACAGGTGCAGTGAAGAGGTGGTGTCAACAGGAAGACAATAGTTGTGACTCACCAGGTAGAGTGATGTTTGCTGTGGTTCGTTTCACAGTAATGGCAGTGAGGCCATTCTCTCTCCAGTAAAGAGTGTAACGCAAGGC
Organism: Chanodichthys erythropterus; assembly: GCF_024489055.1. Classification (NCBI taxonomy): domain Eukaryota; kingdom Metazoa; phylum Chordata; class Actinopteri; order Cypriniformes; family Xenocyprididae; genus Chanodichthys; species Chanodichthys erythropterus. The sequence continues at coordinate 21,499,996 of NC_090233.1, read as the reverse complement.
CACAATGACATTATCACACTGTTGTGGCTCTAAAAAACAATTATACAATGAAAAGATCCATGTTACTACAATGTTTCTAAAAAAAACTTTAGTACATTTTTTCTGTATTATTATTTGATATGTACACTACCATTCAAACATTCTGGGTTGGTAAGATTTGTAATGCATTTATTTAATCAGATATACAGTAATAATATTAATATAAATAAAATATTACTACAATTTTGAATTACTATTTTCTATTTTATTATGTTTTAAAATTTATTTCTGTGATGGCAAAGCTGAATTTTCAGAATCATTACTCCAGAAATCCTACAGAAATCATTCTAATATGCTGATTTGCTCAAGAAACATTTCTTATTATTTTCAGCTGAAAACAGTTGTGCTGCTAAATATTTTTGTGGAAACCGTGATATATTTTTTTAGGATTCTATGATGAATACAAAGAACAAAAGAACAATATTCAAAAACTGAATATTGAAACCAAACTGAAATCTTTGAACATTGTAAATGTCCACTGAATAAAAAAACATATTCACCCCAAACTTTTGAACGCTAGTGTATATTATTGTATTATATGTAATTATATTTAAATAAATAACTGCTGAAAACGTTAATGCAACTGACCAGATATGGGCTCAAGAGAATTTGACAGAAATAATCTAAGGTCATCGGCTACTTCATCCACAACGCTGACTGTGACCACACCTGGAAAGAGTGCAAACATAAGAACATATGCATATGTGAATGCTTACTCAGAAAGACAAGGCGATCAATAGATTCATAAGCTATATTTACATATTTGAAGCATATCATTGAGGGTAGATTCACGATTCCCACGCTCTTCCTTAAAAGCATAAAGTTGTATTCTAAAACACTGTTAAATGAGTAAAAGGAACACTGGGAAGGACATTTTCATACTTCTTTACGTAATAGCACATGGAAGATGTCAGCATAGCATAAAAAGATTTTAGATTTTCTCACATTGGAATATGTTTTATCAGATATGGAGACTTTAATTTTTTTTAAAAAAAGATAAGAATCGTTGGTACTGAATGTATGTTTGATTCTACATACTGTATTATGTTACGCAGAGGGGTTTTTGTTGTTGTGCCCAAGCTATGCTTTGCATGTGTTTTTCTCCTTCCCTCTCTCTCCCCACAGAGCAACTGTTAACACCTGACTTCATTAATGAGTATCCAGTTGTGATTGGATGATGGGAGGGGAGAGAGAGTATTTAAGCTGCAGCTATCATCAGAGCAGTGTTGGTGGTGGCTTGACTGTGTGCAACAGTTTTGAAGTCTCATCTGCAACCCCAGACTTGATGTTATGTTCAAGCAAGTAGACGGTGGCTCTGTGTATCTTTACCTCATTTGTTGAACTTATTGAAGTAGAGTTTCTGTCCTTTGTCTCTCTTATTACACTCTATAATTTAGATTTAAAAGATAGAAGTGGTAACATGGGTGGGTGTCTTTTTTTTAATTGAACTTTTTCTCCTGTTTATGTTAGCTAGGGAGTTAGCTCTGTACTTTTCTTTTAGTTTAGGTAATTTGGTTAATGAGGAGTTAGATTGATTTATGTTTGTTGTTTTGGCAATATCCCCTTTGAATCTGATACCCTTATTTTTCTTTTGACTTTGCTTGAATAATAATTTCTTTTGTGAAATATGTGGTTATTTGAGTTGTTGTGAAACAACTCTGGGTCCGGAGATGGGGTGGCTTCATGCTGTTGCACATTCATTCTGCTGTTGCCTTCCTCCTCTAGACCAATCAGGAAATCGTAACAATTATGTTGTAATATGCGGTCTATGTTCTTGTGTTTGGTTGAGGAAAGCAAATAAACCGTCATACTGAATATTTACCTCCCCATCCATCTTTAACATCCACCCTCAGGTCATCAGATGGTGATGGACAGGACTGCAGCCTCCTCACACACTGAGACTCAAAGTTTTCCAAAAATGCTACTGGAGCGTTGTCTGCACACTGGCCCAGTCCAGAGTTCTGCTCAGTAGACAGACACACACATGCATGAATGAGTGCACTCATATAAAATGACAGATACACTAGCAATGTTATCTAACCTGTGGGATGGTGAAGTATTTGTCATCCTTAGTGAATACTGGATCCCCCTGGCGGTAGTTAATGGGAGGTACAGCAGCTGTCATAAGCGGGGCTTGGAATGATGGACTGGGCTTTGGGGAGCTGTAAAAAAAGAAAATTTCCAAAGATGCACTACTGTTCAAAGCTTTGGGGTTTTTCTATAGAAATCAATAGTTTTATCCAGCAAGGATGCATTAAATTGACCAAAAGTGACAATAAAGACATTTAAAATGTTACAAAGAATTTCTGTTTCAAATAACTTGACCCAGTAATATTAACACTTTTTCTATTTTTATTTATTTAAAAAAAAATAATAATAATTTTGCTATGAGCAATAACTGGGACTTGACATGGCACTTGCATACTGTTGCACTCGTATTGATTTGATTCCTTCTATTGTTCTCACTTGTAAGTTGTTTTGGAGAAAAGTGTCTGCTAAGTGATTAAATGTCAATGTAAAAATAAATGCTTTTCTTTTTAAATTACTATTCATAAAAAATACTGAAATAACACTATATCTCAGCTTTCAAAAAAAATATTAAACAGCAGAACTGTTTTCAGGATTGATAAGAAATGTTTCTTGAGCAAATCAGCATATTAGAATGATTTCTGAAGGATCATGTGACACTGAAGACTGGAGTAATGATGCTGAAAGTTCAGCTTTGCCATCACAGAAATAAATTACATTTTAAAATATATTCAAATAGAAAACACTTCACAATATTACTGTTTTTGCTATATTTTTGATCAAATAAAAACAGCCTTGGTGAGCATTTCTTACTGACCCCAAACTTTTGAACAGTAGTGTATTTTTGAGCAAGTCTAATAATACATGGAGATATACATCTGAAACTGTATAGAAGATATTGCACTGAAAAACTTCCACTTCTTACACTGTCTGACCATTGTAGAAAAGTCCCAGAAAGGGGTTGTTGTCTGATGGAGAGGTGACACAGAGAAAGGGGAACCAATCAGGGTCATTTTCAGAGGACTGAGTGTAGCACTGATACTCTGGAACAGGACTGAAACTTCCCCCGAAAGGTCCAGGAAGACACTGAGTCGCAAATAACTGCAGTACTTCTTGAGTGCAGTCCTAAAAGAGGAAATATACACTAATAAATACACAAGAATTTATCATGCGCTCCTTTGTTGATGTCTGCATCTCAGATAAGCTTTACAAAACATCCCCTTAGGAATGACCAGCGTGATTTTTAGTAAAATGTACTCATAAAATGGTAAAAACTAATTGGATGTTATTCTTATGAGATAATTGTGATGCTGCAATTTTTTTCTTAGTATCAAAGTATTCAAAGTATCAAACTATGCAGTAATAGCTGCTAAGGTAGGATGGGTTATTAAAGTCAGCATTAAATCAAAATTGACAATTCTTTTTTTTGCAATATTGCAGTACTATTATAAATTATTTATCCATGCACATAATTTAAAGGTGCCGTAGAACGTCTTTTTAAAAGATGTAATATAAGTCTAAGGTGTCCCCTGAATGTGTCTGTGAAGTTTCAGCTCAAAATACCCCATAGATTTTTTTTTATTTTTTTTTTTAATTGCCTATTTTGGGGCATCATTAAACATGAGCCGATTCAGGCTGCGGCCCCTTTAAATTCTCGTGCTCCCCACCCCCGGAGCTCATGCTTGCCTTAAACAGCATAAGTTCACACAGCTAATATAACCCTCAAAATGGATGTTTACAAAGTGTACGTCATGCAACATGTCTAATCGCGCAAGTGCAGTGTTTATTTGAATGTTTACATTTGATTCTGAACCACATTTAACAGTACATTAGCAACATGCTAACAAAACATTAAAAAGACAATTTACAAATATCACTAAAAATATCATATTATCATGGATCATGTCAGTTATTATTGCTCCATCTGCCATTTTTCACTATTGTTCTTGCTTGCTTACCTAGTCTGATGATTCAGCTGTGCACAGATCCAGACGTTAATACTGGCTGCCCTTGTCTAATGCCATTCATAATGTTGGGAACATGGGCTGGCATATGCAAATATTGGGGGCGTACATATTAATGATCCCGACTGTTACGTAACAGTCTGTGTATGTTGAGATTCGCCTGTTCTTCTGAGGTCTTTTAAACAAATGGGATTTATATAAGAAGGAGGAAACAATGGCGTTTGAGACTCACTGAATGTAATTTCCATGTACTGAACTTGTTATTTGACTATGCCAAGATAAATTAAATTTTTAAATTTAGGGCACCTTTAAAAAAAATCATATTTTTAATCAAAATAACTTCTACTGCCTATTTCAGCGACATCTCTCCTGATGATGTGTTTTACTAGCGTGAGGGCGGGACAACCTGTCACTCACATGAAATCGACCAATAGCAAACCACAAACATCCAACCATCCAATCAATTCCTCATGGACTGTCCTAATTTTTTTTCTTGTTCAAGAATCCGTTTCACTCAGATATACATTACAATATGGACGAAAAGACTATCACAACTTCAAAGGGTCAACTGGATCAACAGCAGAATCCCATTGAAAAGCACTGATGTAATAGAGACAGATGTTCAACTGTCCACCTATTATGATTAAATATATTCTAAACCTTCTCCAAGCTTTAAGTATTACCTGGTCACAACAGCAGCGTATGTCACACTCTCCAAGGGAAATATCACATGGGCAGCTGCCGAGAGGCTGAAACACTTGGTTGGGAATGGCTGTTTTATTTTCTGCAAAAAATTAAATATGTATTATGATATAGTACAAGAAACATTAACATATTCAAAAGATTCCTCTATGAAAAAGTACTATAGTGGTACCATGGTACAAATGATGGTATCAGATGGTAATCAGATGGTAATGCCATGATAACATACATTTGGCAGACACTTTTATCTGAAGTGACTTACAGTACATTGCATTCAAGGTATACATTTAATAATTTCATGCGTTCCATGCTCTACTGCTTGTGATGTTCCTCAAATGTACTTCTGCTAAATTAATAAATGCCAACAAAAATGTTTAAGTGACAGTAATATTAAATGAACCATGGAATTTGATGGTACTTCAAGAATACCGGAGTACCACAGAATAGCTGATGTGGCTTCATTTCATAATTGATGAATTTTGTAACATCGACACAGTTATTGAACTAAACTGAATCAACAATGAACTGACTTGAGCTGAAAAATTACACTATTGTCTCTTTCAGAGCTGCTTTAGGTTACACTTTATTTCGATACTCCACTTTAGACATTCTATTAACTATAAGCACCGTTGCAACTTCATGTCATCAAACTCTCATTAATTTGCATGTCATCTAACTCTCAGAGTATCAGTGGACTGTTAAAGTAAGATTAAGATTATGGTTAGTAGAATAAGTTGATATGTACTTGCAAATTTACATACAGTCAGTAGAATGTCTTTTGGGGAGCATCAAATAAAGTGCTAGCAGATATTAAGTAGACAGTCTACTAATGCTCTAATGACTTGTAGCTGACATGTAGTTGCAAAGTTACTTATAGTTCATAGAATGTATAATTGTATAAAGTGCTAAATAAATAAATGTTACTTGACTTGACTACTTAAAAACAACAACAGCAGTACCACAATGGTACTAAAAACCACTAGGTTGTACTACAGCACTTCATATTCAGTAACATGTAAAGGGACACTAACCCGAAGGGGGTTTGTTGGGGAAGATCTGGGCATAAATCTGGGTCTGTATAATGAGTGAGGCTTTGAGGGTTTCATCAGCACATGCAGACACAAGTAGAGTCTCCTGGAGGCAGAGTGGATCCAGGCAGCAGTCTGGGACAGATGTTTCATTCCCACACAGCTGAAGACTGCGGTTGAGACTCAGTCGCACCAGGAAGGCATTCTGATATATTGGTATTCAACAGAAAGAATATAGTGGTATTCAATAATGCAAAGTTCCAGTATGGCAGGTGTTTTGCCTCGTTTTCCTCAATGTATAAATTTGGACATTACTCTTTGAAATGAAGAGCATATACACTACTGTTCAAAATTTTTGGGTCAGTAAGATTTTTATTTAAGAAATTAAATTGCTGTTCACATCAAAAACGATAACGATAAAGAGAACTATAATAATAAGTATATTAGCATCCAGTTTGATGTCTGACGCTTTAAATGCTTGAGCTCTATAAAGAAAGGATAAATTCTGATTGGCTATCAAAAATTGTTCTGAATATCTGATATCTTCTTTTAGCCATTTTCATTATAGTTTTGGTGTGGACTTTTATATTTAGAATATAAGAATGCATTTAACCATTATTATTTATCAAAGAATACTGAAAACAAATCACCGTTTCCACTAAAATATTAGGCAGCACAACTGTTTTCAACATTGATAATAATAAGAAATGTTTCTTGAGCAGCAAATATTAGCAGCATATTAGAATGATTTCTGAAGGATCATGTGACACTGAAGACTGGAGTAATGGTGCTGAAAATTCAGCTTTGATCACAGGAATACATTTAATTTTAATATATATTAAAATAGAAAACAGTTATTTTGAATTGTATTAATATTTCACAATATTACTTTTTTTTTTAGCCTTGCTGAGAATAAGAGACTTTTCAAAAACATTAATAAAAAAAATCGGTAACACTTTACAGTGTTTAGTAATACATAAACTAACACAAACTAATAATGAGCAATATATTTTTACAGCATATATTTTTATTAGTTAATAAAATGTTCATGTTAGTTCAGTGCATTGACTAATGTTAACAGATTGATCTTAAATGTATTAGTATGCTGAGATTAACAATAAGATTAATAAATGCAGTAAAAGAACTGTTCATTGTTAGTTCACGTTAAAGGGTTAGTTCACGCAAAAATGAAAATAATGTCATTAATTACTCACCCTCGTGCCGTTCAACACCCGTTAGGCCTTCGTTCATCTTCAGAACACAAATTAAGATATTTTTGTTGAAATCTGATGATTCAGTGTCATAGCCAGCAATGACATTTCCTCTCTCAAGATCCATAAAGGTACTAAAAACGTATTTAAAACAGTTCATGTGAGAACAGTGGTTCAATATTAATATTATAAAGAGATGAGAATATTTTTGGAGCGCCAAAAAAACAAAATAACAACTTACAGTATATAGTGATGGCTGATTTCAAAACACTGCTTTATGAAGCTTTGGAGCATTGTGAATCTTTTGTGTCAAATCAGCGGTTCGGATCACTAATGTCAAGTGATTTCAGCAGTTTGGTGGTTTGACACGCGATCTGAATCATGATTCGACACAAAAGATTCATAACGCTCCGAAGCTTCATGAAGCAGTGTTTTGAAATCGGCCATCACTAAATATTCTCGTCACTTTATGATATTAATATTGAACCACTGTACTCACATGAACTGATTCAAATATGTTTTTAGTACATTAATGGATCTTGAGAGAGGAAATGTCATTGCGCCCTATGGAAGCCTCATGGAGCCATCGGATTTCAACAAAAATATCTTAATTTGTGTTCCGAAGATGAACGAAGGTCTTACGGGTGTGGAACGACATGATGGTGAGTAATAAATGACAGAATTTTAATTTCTGGGTGAACTAACCCTTTAACTAATTTAGTTATTGTACTAATTTTCACAAATGTATCCTTTTTGTAAAGTGTTAAAAATCTTACCCACCCCCAACGTTTGAACGGTAATGTGGTATTTTTCAGGGTAGCTGTGGGATTCTTGTCATCTATGGGCCTTGGGCTGTGTTTATGAAACCCTGAGGCAGAAGTTTAAAAAATAACATAATACATAATTTAGCGTGAGGAGGAATACGGTGGAAAAGGGGAATATCTCGGAAACCAACCTCCTTCTGGCCCCTCTCTGCTTGAGGCCATTCCTTCGATAATCACACTTCTAAACTCCAACGGCAATCTTCTGGTATGTCATTGCAGTTTGTCAAACTTGAATGTCAGGGATATTCCCATCACATTAGTCTAGTTTTCACATGAACAATAGATATTAATGTACACATTTCAAGAAAGTCAGATCCATTTCCAAATTATGAGCTGATATCAGTAATATTGTTAAATATTATTACAATTTAAAATAACAATTTTCTGTTTATTTTAAAATAAACAGACATTTTAAAATTAAATTTATTCCTGTGATCAAATCTGAATTTTCAGCATCATTACTCCAGTCTTCAGTGTCACATGATCCTTCAGAAATCATTCTAATATGATGATTTGATGCTGAAGAAACATTTATTATTAAATTATCAATGTTGAAAACAGTTGCGCTGCTTCATATTTGTTTGTGGAAAACATGGATTCTTTGATTACTAGAAAGTTCTATAGATAAGAACTGACATTTTAATATCTTTACTGTCACTTTTGATCAATTTAATGCATCTCTGCTCAATAAAAATATTATTTCCTTAATTTAATAAAAAAATGTACAGACACCAAACTACCGAACGGTAGTGTATGTTCTTAGAAGATACTTCTTAGAAGAGCAACTTAAAAGAAAGTGCCATTTTACAATGTGAAATTACCAGAAAATGTTTTTTTTGATTACTGTACATTTGAATGCTCTATTAAACTCTAAAGCACCTGTGATGCAAACACGTTTAATAATGTTGCAAACACCCGTGCTGACTGAGGTGCCTAAAGAAATACAAAGAAAAGTAATTTTTCATTTTACCAAGACATCGCCCAAAAGATTATTATTAATCCCTGGGCAAGTTCCGGAGCTCATAATATGCAGCTCCCTACAAACTATTTCCCTGATAAGGGGGAATTTCAGTCACGCGTAGGTGATCACACCCTGCCTAATGATAGGTTAACTGGAATAAAAGTTAATAATACAGTTTGCATTTTCCTGTTACTTCACCGGGGACTTTACAAGTCCATTTCTTGATGTGTTGATGCTTGTTAACTACTGGAAATGTTTTCCATGCTTCATAAATTTTCCATGTTGCTAATTTTAAGTAACTTCTAAACAGAATGAAGATACAGTATTTGCCCTTCTATACTGCATAAACCTACAGTTAATGTGGCAGAATCAACTCACCTTCCCAATTAATTCATATGAAAGATTCCACTGCGTTTGATAAACCGGCATACAAGATGAAGATGGAATGCTACCTGAAGAGGTTCACAATCAAAACATTGGTTGAAGCTCAAATATTACAGTGTCCATGTGTAACACTTTACAATCCATTAGTTAACATGAACTAACAATGCTTCTAAAAGTATTGCTGCTTGTTAATTAATGCATTAATTAATGTTAACTAATGGGAGCTCATTGTAAAGTGTCACATATGTGTGTGTAGGTGTTTGAATAGAAATGTTGTGGTAATTGTCTACCTGTTGCATTTGAGGATGAAACAGCACTGAGGCTGAAGGAAATGCCAGACACGTTTCCAACCAGAAATGATGATATTCTTGGACCAGATGCCAGAAGAAACGCAGGCTGAAACACTGAAATAATCATACATTCTCTATTGATTTCAGATTTATATTACGGTTGACTTTGGAATATAAGGGTTTATTTAAATACCACTGAAGTTATTAATGAATACATGCTTAATTTACATTATTAACATATGTTTTAATTATACATTCAAGTTTGCGCTTCTCCATGGCAACAAGATGTTTACTAGCAGTTATCCAGCTAGCTGACTTTGTTTTTGTCATGTTCACGGATTTTCTTATTGATATTTAATTTGTTCAAAGCACACTTACCAACATTACAGATAGTTCCGTCATTTAAGAGCATAAAAATTATACACAGAAAATTAAATACGACGTGAGAGTCTGAAAATCGTGTCATATTGCGGAGTTGGTATGATTAGCCCTCTTCTTCGTGTTTGTTTGACGGCGCTACACAGAAGAGATCATATCAGCTCATTAGCGCCGCTCACTGGCGTGTAGAGTTAGAGTGTGTGTGCTTGTGAAGCTGTCAAATCAGAGAGAATCCCAACAGAAGCAAAATCTCCATACAGAGACACTGAATAATGTCTTTATGGACTAAAAGCCAAAAGTTGTATTTTAGAGATAGGGTTAGTCTACAATAATTGTAATTCACTTTATTTAAGGACTCAATAAAACGTTCCTCACATAAATCAGCTCACATATGTGTTCAGTGCTGGGTACTTACAAATTATCTTGCACCATATTGATATAAAAATACAAAGAGAAAGAACATATCTTCCATTCTTTTTATTAACAACATGAAGTACATTAAATGTCAAGAGTTTCCCAAACTGGAGTTTGGAAAGAACTGTAAGGAGTTTGTGACAAATAAATCATAAAAATAAAAAACAATCAAAATAAACACTTAGGTTACTTAAAAAAAAGATTAAATATTTTTTTTGTTCACCTGCATGTTGTTGTGTGACCATTATCTGACAAAAGAACCTGCAAATGCATTTAGATTATTGACTTAAAGGTACAATATGTAATATTTTCTGTCCGCTAGAGGTCGCTAGAGGCCTTTTCACAACAAAGGCGTAGCTTGATGACGCCAAGTTTGAGCGTGGAATCTTGGGACATGTGGGCTGCTTCCGAAAACCTAGGTAGCTGTCTTGCTGTCTCGCTATCTTATAAGAGAATGACTTGTATGGCAGCGTTTGTGCATTAAGGTACCTCACGAAATTGATTTTGGACAGACTTCTGAGGCAGTGTAACAGTTTAATGATCTACAGCAATATTGCGTGAGCTTTGGTGAGAACTAAACAAATATTTAATTACTACAGTAGTAATTTTGCGAGAGAAATTATATCAGAATTGAAATATGTTGATCAAATTCGTACATTTATACACAAAATGAGCAGCAAACGCAACTTTCGGACGCCATCTTTATTTTTCTAGCTCAACTGTCACAGAATGGAAAGCATAGGATTGTGGGATATCAAAGGCAGCTAAGGATACATCTATGCTTCCTTCAAAAATCGATCTGAGGAAGGTTTCTCATGAGAGAGGAAGTGAAGTTAACATTGGATTCAGACGTGCCTTGATGCCTTCTTACCTTGAAATGTGTCCACGGAAGGCAGCATTTTTCAGTTTTCGGACGCAGCATTGGTCTTCACCTCAACGGCCAGTGGAAAAGAATTGGGATAGGACTCAGGAAGAAATCATGTTCATGTATGCGATTATTAAAGGGTTAGTTCACACAAAAATAAAAATTCTGTCATTTATTACTTACCCTCATGTCGTTCCACACCCGTAAGACCTTCGTTAATCTTCAGAACACAAATTAAGATATTTTAGTTGAAATCCGATGGCTCCGTGAAGCTTGCATAGGGAGCAATTTTGTTTTTTTTTGGCGCTCCAAAAATATTCTCATCTCTTTATAATATTAATATTGAATCACTGTACTCACATGAACTGATTTAAATATGTTTTTACTACCTTTATGGATCTTGAGAGAGGAAGTGTCATTGCTCCCTATATGCAGATCGGATTTCAACTAAAATATCTTAATTTGTGTTCCGAAGATTAACGAAGGTCTTACGGGTGTGAAACGGCATGAGGGTAAGTAATAAATGACAGAATTTTCACTTTTGGGTGAACTAACCTACTGTAGTAACTAACTTACTGTAGTATGAAGCAGAACAGGACCGAGTGTTGTTGGAGCTGAACGAGGCGCTGGAGCGACTGAGCAACAACACACGCCGCGAACAGGTGAACTTTTATTATGACACAGTCGCCGGCGCTGCTTCCGCTTTTCCGGTCATGAGTATGAGGTAACCGAGGTAACACAACTCTGTTTAACAAATTAGATACATTTGAGTGTGTTGAAAATTATGTTATAACGTTACTCTGTGCGTTCGCTCGGCGGCTGCTGTGAGACACTGTTACACACTGCAGTAAGATAGATCGATCATATTAAATACTGGATGGCTTGTGTTGATAAATGCCATGCAATTAATTTTAAAACGTATTGTATGATGGAGAAAATTCTGTATTACTGTTACAAAAAATAAATCGCATCTGATTATGCTTATGTTAGCTACTTGACAAAATAGTGTTTTTCTCTGAGGCGAGGTAAAGCATGGTACTCGCAAAAAATCAAGAAAATTGATTTAAACAATAAGACTAAACGTGTTGAGCTATATAACAATAATTAGTTTTCTGTCTATAAATCTAACCAAAGTTGTTCCCCTGTCTATTAAAACATATAAATAATAAAGCGTCTGGTGATTCCATGGTTTCTTCAAAATAAAACCGAGGGTATGACGCCATTGACAGGCGACTCCTCAATTTTAACCTCCCTTGGTTAAAATTGCAATTTTCTCACAATTTACAAATAGTTGGAAACATTTGAGTGAAAGATGTTCAGCTGACAAAAAAAAAGTTTGGGAATCCCTCCTTTGCATGTAAATATAAAATGATGTGAATCTGTGCATCAATGTCTGCCATTATGGTAATAATATGCAATCATGTAATCAACCAAAAAGCAACTGCAGTCTGATTATGAGTATTTTAAACAAAACATAACCTAATTAAGAGTACTTAATTTTTGGACTCTGATTACATAACCCTGATTACATGTAATCAGTTACAGTATGCATTTACAATGTCTATGAAGTCAGAACGTGACCGACAGAAAGAATACAATCCCACCAATAATGTCAACTCGTTTATTAATGCATCAAGATGATTATATCTAAATAGAACAAACAAACAGGGAAAAATGCATTTGTGAATAATAAGATCACACAACTTGGCCTGATTTGATCAGGTGAAAAAGGACAGGAAGATGTTATAGGAGGAATGAGATCTATGTCAAAATTAGTTCATTAGCTGCCATTGAATATGTGTGTGCGTGAGTGTCTGAGTGTGTATGTGTGTGTGTGTGTTCACTCAAATAGACTAATTCTTCAGGGCATGACAGCGTTTCTCCTGAAAATAAAAGCACAAAAAGCAAACAGTTAGTTAAAGTAAAGACAGAAAAACACAAGACGCATAAGTCGTATTGTTTTGAATGGGAGAAAGTGCAACGCGCAATATGGCGGACTAAGTCCTTCTAAAGAGCCAATCGCCGATTGGTAAAGTCATCGCGTCACCGTTAGAAGCTCCGGTTCCTATAGAAACAATCAGACGCGTGCCTCACGAATTTAGGGCTGTGAATGTGCATTAGCTTGATCCAGCCTGCAAAATTCTTTTTTTTGTCATGATTCGAACATTTAAAAACAACATTTATGAGACAGTTGTTGTCAGATTTCATTGGTGGTTTCAAATATGAAATTTAATCGAAAGCTTGGCAAACAGCTTCGGAGAATTTGATGTTTTCTCCATTCAAAGAGATAGGAGCTGCACTTGAATGCCAGAGAGGCATTTCAAAGATGGCCGCCAAGTGAAATGACTTGTCTTAATGGCCGCCAAGTGAAATGACTTGTCTTAATGGCTGCCAAGTGAAATGGCTTGTCTTAAAGGGACTTTGGTTAAAGCCACCTTATAAAGATATTGTAGACTTACACTTGACTGTCAAATTCTATTTTTAGAGTCCTGATATTAATTCTAATTGCATTATTTGAAATAGAAATCTGCAGCACAAGCTTCATGTACAAAAAGCATGACTGAGTCCAAGTCTACATTGTTGGTGGTCTGTTTTAAGCTCAGTTTCTTGGCCGTAGGAGGATGTTTTGGCGTGTGGTTTCATAGTTGAGTAGTCTGTGGTTTTGCATGAGTAAGACTTAAACGTCTAAATTGTGATCTACTATAGAAACAAAGTCATGAGTCAGAGAAGAGAAAGTGACCTGCTGCATGACTCGTGCAATAACAATGACATGCCTATTGTGCAACCAGCTTTATGTCATCCAATACTATTGAAGACAGCTGAGGAACTAAAACTATGACTGAATATATGATAAAACTGAGGTAAATTACATACATGGAAATTGGTTTCTTTGCACTTCTTGAGCCTAGTGTCCAGAAACTTGATATTCTCTTTAACCCACAGCTCTTCAGTGACAGGTGGGGCACAAAGGTGCCGAAATTTCCTGGTCACGAATCTGAAAGATAATTGATTTTTGCACATGAACAGACAATAAGAGCATTCATAAAATAGCATTTCCCATGAAATACACACTTCTGCTTTGCTCAGAAATGCGATCATAAATTGTTCCATTCTCTCCCAGGCTCCCACACATGACCCAGTATTTTGAAGTGCATATAAACGTCCAATATTTTCCTTTGATTAATACCATACACTTACATAACAGCATCAAGGGCGCAGCCGTCACCTTTGATCTGCTTCCGGTAAGAGAGGAGGACTTGTTTAGGGATGACTTTGTGGCTAACAGTCAGGCAACAGTCCATTGCTAAGTCTGCTTGAGCCTCTGAGAAAGATCAAGTAAAAAGAGAAATGGACATGATGAGAGATAAGAGATGGAAAGACAGAGGAATCAAAACCACCTGCGTCTGCCTCTGGAGAAGTCTCTTGCAACATCTGCATTTAAGAAAAACAACACTTTCTGGTTTTGGAATTCAGTTTCGTGGGACAAAAGATTTATTGCGCATAATTTACTGCGTCGTACATATATAATAGATTGCAGTAAAGCAAAACAAATGTGCAATGCACAGCTGGGATCAAGTGGGAATAAGAACTATAGCCTAACTAAGAATAAAAGTCTCATCCTTACATCAGAAAAACTGTTAAACACTAAATGTGGTTTGCTTAATATATGTTACATTTATTTTTAATTTTTAATTTTTTTTTTTTAAATTGGTTAAAAAATGTCTAACGAAGGTCTCTAAACAAAATGCTGTAATAGTGTATATATTATTTCTTCAAGATTATGGGGAGTGAAGAGGACTCATGCTTTACCCTTAACTTAATTTTTTAATTATATAAATGAAAAATTAATATCTAAAATTTGTTATATACATTTACATTAATTTAGGATATATATATATATATATATATATATATATATATATATGTATGTGTATATATATACATATATATATATATATATATATATATATATATATATATATATATGTATGTATGTATATATATATACACATATATATATATATATATATATATATATATATATATATATATATATATCCTAAATTAATGTAAATGTATATAACAAATATATATATATATATAGATATATATATATATATATATTTGTTATATATATATATATATATACATAATACATGTCTATATTATTAATATATAATATGGTAAATATATAAATTATATAATATTTATAAACATTGCACCTTTTAAGTTGATAGATTTTAGTTAATCAGAAAAAAATGTACAGGATTTTTTTTCCTTTGATTACTAAAACTTGAATGGTTGAGTTATGTTACACATCTGCTAAGATCAATGAAATGAAATAAGCACATACAATGGATGAAGGAAGAAAACATGGCAGATTACCTGCAGGACTGCTGTAGAGAATGAGTGCCAGTGCACAGAGAATCACACTCAGCGCAGGTATGACGGCTGAAGCCATGGCAATGGTCACAGGAGATGCTGGAACAAGTGTTGAGTCTGTAGCTGGAAGATCTTTGGCTCTTTCCTGACACTCTCCTCTCACAGCTCCATCACTACCCTGCTTTATAGGACATCTTAAGTTTCACTATTACATGCATAGTCCCTCCCCATACTGTAATTTTCAAAGCAGGAGAGGCTGAACCAGAGGTTGTGACCTAGACAAAAGACCTTTTTTAAAAAAAAAAAAAAAAATGAGGGCCGTGTATACAGTACAAAGCACCACATTATCCGTATCTGTTCCTCGCTGTCTTTTTTTATTATTTCCATTCATACCCACATAAAAACTCTCACAGACTCTCACATACTTTCTCACTCAAAGGCCAACAGACTGGCAAATGTTTCGATATGACTGAAGAATCATTTCAGACAAACCTGTAAAAACAGTTTGATCCTTGTCAATACAGAACTGGGAATTCCAGTGGGTTAGATCAGGGACAATATCTGTTAATGTTTACTTAGTGTTACAGTTAATAATTATTGGTTTGTCTGTGTGTGTGTGTGTGTGTGTGTGTGTGTGTGTGTGTGTGTGTGTGTGTGTGTGTGTGTGTGTGTGTGTGTGTGTGTGTGTGTGTGTGTGTGTGTGTGTGTGTGTGTGTGTGTTTCAAGTAAACACTATCAGGGACAAAACATTCCCAGAAAGATCTGAAATCCTTGTTCTGTGGGGACATTTTTTGGTCCCCGTGAGGAAAACAGCTTATAAATCATACTAAGTGTTTTTTGGAAATAAAAATGCAGAAATGATGGGGTATGGTTTAGGGTTAGGGGACAGAATATACAGTTTGTATAGTATAAAAATCATTATGACTATGGAATGTCCCTCATTTGTGTGTGTGTGATTGGAAACTTCTGTTGGGTTTATTGTAAATGTTTGAATGTCAAAGCACAATTTTATACTGATAGATTGGCTTAATGGCTGAACATTTAGGGTTGTTAACAGATGGTTATTTGATACAATTCTTAAATGTATAGCACTACAAAATGTAGATCAAAAGGTATGATGAAATATTTCTATTCAGCATTGCCATTGTGCATTTGAATAAAACAGGCGATTTCCGCAAATCCCGACTTTTTATATATGCCAATTATCAAGGATCCTCATCACTCTCTTAAGCATTTGACAAAATACAAAATAAATATTTGAAAGTAACAGTATTGTGCACGAATGTCTGATATCATCACTGTTTGTAACGTGAACATGTACATCAGATATCAAACAGGTGAGAGTTTACAACATTGATAATAAGAAGAAATGTTTCTTGAGCATCAAATCAGCATGATTTCTGAAGGATCATGTGACACTGAAGACTGGAGTAATGATGCTTTGACATCACAGAAATAACTTACATTTTAAAATATACAGTTATTTTAAATTGCAATAATATTACACAATATTTCTGTTTTTGCCGTAATTTTGATTAAATAAATGACTTCTTTCAAGAACATTCAAAAAAATCCTGACACCAAATGTTTGATTTTGAAAATGCATATTACTGCATCTTGTCCAGAAGCACAAATGAAGGAAAAAAGACACTGTAAGATGAAATAATTGCAGTGGACATGAGATTTAACAAAATGAATTTATTTGAAATCATTCTTAAAAAATACAAAACAAAATACAAATACAGCTGACAGGATATTTCGTGCAAATGACTCACAATCATTACAGTAAGACAGTACAGCAAAATATAAACAACATAATACATTGCGGAAATGGCACATCAGCATTTAATCATTTACAACTTAAAAAAAAAAAAAAAAAATCACTGTCGCAGTTGATGATTAAGTGTAGTCACTTCCTGCATTCAGTGTTGCTCAGTGCAGTCGTAGGGTCATCTTGTTCACCTCCCGTCTGTAAAGCAGGAAAACAAAACCATGGTAAGTTTTTGTTATCAGGGGCCAGAAAAGTTTTAAAGAAGAAGAACTGCACGACTTCTGCTAAATGTCTAATTCAGCTGTGAGATATCAGAACTATGAGAGCAGAACTAAAAGCTTGAAAAGGGACGTGCATAGGAGTTGTTAGTACCATGGGTTCCTACTGAGGAGCTTTTTTCTTCTTCTCCAGGTGTGAGATGATTTTGGTAATCCAGGTGTTTTTCTCTGGTGGAGCGCACAGTTTCTTGTCCTTTTTTGTTATGAATCTATGGGATCATAGAGAGAGGGAAACATGCATTAATACGATCCTAGTGTAGAATCGATGAAGCCGGTTGGGAATCAACTGATACTTACACAGTAGCAGCAATGGCACATCCACTGTCTGTGGTTTGGTGAAAGTACGATGCAACGATCTGTATTGGAATGCGAGTGTCCTTTGTGGTCAGACAGCAGTCCACAGCTGCATCTGAAAATGCTGAGAATGAAAGGATGTCATTAGTAATTCTTGTCACTGGAAATCCCCCCTTCTTCATGTGTACTTGACCCCATGCAAGAACAAAACTTGGTCTGTTTCTGAGTGTTTCTACACTTCCAGGAACTTGCTCCCACATTTACTATAACCGAATCTTTGAGAAATGCAAGCCAGCACAGAAACAGCCAAGAATTGCTCTTTCTTTATTTATCAAAGGCTATATATCCTAAGCTGCAGCCAGCTCCCAGTCCAAAAGAATTTGGATTTGAAATGCTGCAGGATGCTTCTGAGAAGCTGCAAGTATAGTGTGCCATGAGAGTAGGAGTTTCAATGTTTCTGTTTCAGTCTTACCTTCTATGTTGCCCCAGAGGACCGCAGTGATGACCAGGAGAGTTACTGTTGAAGTCTGCATCCTTGTCTTTGTGTTTGGTTGCTGCAAGTGCATCAGACAATTTTGCACAGGTGTGACTTCCAGGTGTCAGGTGGAGGTATTTATACACAAAAAAATGAGCTAACTTTCACTTTCACACCAACACTTACCGCACCTGCTCCGCCTCCACCCCTACTCGTAACTGCAACAGTTTAGTTTGGCGTAATCATTCCCACATTCTTTCTTGCTTCTTTTTTTTTCTCTATTCCAGTAGAATTCTCTGCAGGGGTGCATAAACATTAATTTAGCTGCTTGTTAACAACATGGACACACACACAAATCTTATTTAACGGAACCCTCAGTGATTTTATCAGGGTTGCAATGCAAACATTGCATAACAGTTTAGTCCTCATAACTTTCGTTTTCTATAAATCAGTGTTCTCAAACTGCCAGGACGCGGGCCATTTACATTATCAGCATAGCAATTTGAGTGATTTGTCTGTTTTTAAGACACTTCTCACTTTTTTGCACATTTTTCACCTTGTAGATGTTAAAGTAATTTTTGTGATATAGACCCTTGCCTTGGTGTAATTGCATGTCCTTCACTTTTTTTTGGTTGCTCAAACTTTTCTTGATTTACACACATGGTTATCTTTCAGAGCGCATACAATATCATTTTTGATGCAGAAAATGAATATTATCAATTTAATATAATCAATATGAAAATTATATCAATAATAAATTAAATATCTTTTTCATTTGACATTTTATTTTCTTATTTTACTCATTAGCCTATTTTTCGATTATATTTTGACTCCCACACTGAAAAAAAGATTTTTGCTGCTTGTTCAAATTGCTTAAAGGGGCTATATGTATGAATGACACCCAGTGGTCGAAATAGGTACTGCAGTCCAAATTTAAAATATTGTTTGCCCCTCCCCCTCCTTCAAAGACGCGGGTGGCCAGTTTGAGGACACGCAACAAGAGGGAGCACAATTGACAATGAAAGCTGAGGAGACTTGCACACTGTAAGCTGATGAGTTGATTTAATATGCTGTCATTCATAGAGATTTTTAGATGGATGCAGAGGCTTTTTAGGTCAGGTATCTGCGATTCTCTGACCCAGTTTATTTGCTGGTTTCAGCAAATAAACCCAGTTTATATGGCTGCAACTGGCAACCTGTGATGTCGAAATGCTATTGGATAAACTGGCAGCACACGGTTTCACACAGACCAAAACAAATACAAACATTCCGATACGGAATGTCTGGCTGTATTATTGCTTTTCTGAGAAACAAGTAAACTTATGTTTCCTAAATATCTGCAAACATATTGGGGTAAAGTGAAAATTTCACATATTGCCTCTTTAATTAAAATGAGCTAAAGCAACATAATTGCTGTACATTTTGTCCTAACTTAATTTGATTGTGTTCAATCCACTTATATAAAATGAGTTTACTTATTCCATTTGTGTTGAGATTGCATGAATGAATTGTGTTGCATTAACGGAAACTGGGCGTGGCTTGTTAGTTCCCAGCATGCTTTGCATATGGCTCAATCAATAATAGAGAGTCACCCTGGGCTCATCTGTCAGGGTTCTGTCACTTCTGTCTAGTTTATTTCCTGGTTTTGTGACAGAGCTCTGACACTCCCGTTCTGGTCGTGTTTTTGTGTGAGCGTACGGTCTCGAGTGTTCTCAGGTTAGGGTAAGGCCCGGCGCTCTTGTCTGCGTGCATTGTTTCATGTTGGGAGCCTGGCGTTCGGATCCCGGCACTCGTGTCTAGTTTGGTTTCGGTTTCGTGTCGGGATTCGGACACTCGTGCTCCCAGTCCAGTCTTTCATGTGAGCACACGGTTTGTGTGTACTTTCACTTGCCGTGCACTCTTGTCTCATGTTTTGTGTAGCACGCGGTTATTTCCACCTGCCGCGTGCTTTCATGTTGTTTTTGTCTTGTGTTGTGTAGCACGTAGTCTTTTTCTCGGGCTGCGTGCTCTCGTGTTGTATTGTTTTGTGTGAGCACATGGCTTGTCATGTGTTTCTTTGTGCCATGTGCTCTCATGTCTATTGTCTTGACCCTGTCCATCTTGTTACCTCATTATTGGTTGATTTGCCCCACCTGTCCTCCCTCGTTACCTGCCTCATTTGCTCTCCTATTTATTCTCCTTGTGTTTGCAGTCCAGTGCAGGTTCATTGTCGTATTTTCCTGTTGTATATTCCCTGGTGTTTCTTAAAGTCAAGTTATGATTGTTTTCAATCCAAAGCGCCCTTCAGAGGGCGATATATCCCATTTGGAATGCAGCGTAAATGTTGAAATTAAGTGTTATTTTTGAGCAAGATGAGAAAAGGGAGATACTTCATAGTGTGTAATAGTGTTTAATGTCCAATTATGTTGGAAAGGGGAACTATTTAAAATTACAGTGGGATACCACTGTGGAGAAGAGTGGGGAATTTGCCTATAGGCTGTGGGCTGATACAGCTAATTTCATAATTGTTTTGCCGAAGCAGCATTGACCCCCGGTTTCACAGACAAGGCTTAAGCTAATCCCAGAATAAAATGCATGTTTGAGCTGTTTTAACATATCTTTATGTCAGTGCCATTGTTTTGTCTCAAGATGCACACCAGTAATGTTTTTATTCTAGTGTACGTTTATAAAAGCTATAAATATCCTAATTGAACTAAGGCCTAATCCTATTTTAGGCTAAGCCGTGTCTGTGAAACCAGGCTTTAATGCTTAGCATTTAAAATGCTAATGTGTGTTATTGCTAGCTAAAAGTTTGTCAGCTAGCTAGTTCAGTCTTATAATTTAGTTGTGTGACACAAAAATATAGGAAATTTAAATGGATGTATGAATATATGAAACTGAATTCCTGAATCATGTCAGGGAGCCATTTAAATTCACTTTAATTGGGTTAATTGGGTTACTTAAAATGTCTTCATTCCATGATGTTTAAATTACATGAAAATTGATTCATTTGGGACCGATGTACAAAATTAAATCATGCACTCTAAAAAATGTTTGGTTGAAAACGGACAAACCCAGCAATTGGGTTGTTTTAACCCAGTGGTTGGGTTAAATGTTTGCCCAAACTGCTGGGTAGTTTTATTTAACCCAACTACTGATTAAAAATGACTATATGGCTGGCTTAAAATGAATCCAAAATAGAGAAATTAAAAATCAGACACATAACTAGAGGCAACAATAATAATCAAAAGGTGTACATTTATTAATAAGCAATTTAATAAATGTTTATTGTTTATTATTCATTATCTTATTAATAAATGCTCATTTATTAAACATATTAATAAATGTTAATTTCCAACATATTTTGGATTCATTTTAAGCAAGCAATACAGTAATTTTTATACAACAGTTGAGTTAAATAAAACTACCCAGCACGTTGGGCAAACATTTAACCCAATTGCTGGGTTAAAACAACCCAATTGCTGGGTTTGTCCATTTTCAACCCAACTTGGGTTGTTTTTAACCCAGCATTTTTTAGAGTGTGTAAATGCAACAACCTTTTTTTAGTGCAAATTTGACTCCCAATAGCCTCAGACTTTTTGGCCCCACTGTATTTCAGTTCAGCATTCTCTTATAATTCATATATTTCACAATATTCAGTTCAAACCCGTTTAGAAACTGATAGGTGAAAGGAATTTTCCAAGAATCTTCTCTAGAATGTCCTTATAGATATAGAATTATAATGCACATAATCTAGATCTTTCAAAACCTTTGCTATATAACAAAGAGGTATTTTAAGGGATCAAGACATATCATTATCTTAATAATGAATAGTTTCAATGCCTTTTTGATATCGGAAAGCTTGGCAAGAATCCGAGGGTGTGTGCTTTTCCGTGAAGCACCTACACAACGCCAAGGGCATTACTATTGTCAAGACGAGACTAAGGGGAAATGTGCCCCCACAATAAAACACTGGCCTGAACTGAACTGCTAAATGAAAAGGTATTTTTATTTGCATCATTTTCGAAAAGAACAGCCCCCCTCCACCTATTTCCGCATAAGTAAGTTTCGTTTTTAAAATGCATAATGTTAAATTTTCCCACTCTGATTTATTGTAGCTTTCCAAAATCAACACGGTCTATGCATGTCAATAACCTGTCATTTTCAGGTTAGAATGGAAAAAAAACTTGCTATGAAGTTGAAAAGTATAATACCAAAGTTTACAGATGTTATTCTGCACATCCCATATAAAAGTACAATGTCATAACATTTTCCTCATATTTCTTTACATTTTCTTTACAATTGTCACTACACACCTCAGTATACTTCATAGGACTACAATCGCTTCATTTTTGCGTCACAGTTTTTTGAATATTTTCACCAACAGGTCACTCCACCTACTAGTCGATTTTTTTCATCATATCTTATTGTGTTATTTTGCAATAGTATTCTTGAATTTCCTTACTGAAAGCCACAGATGTTATGGCAAGCATGTTCATTTCTGTTATTCTATCTGGAGAAGTAGACAAGTTGAACTCATAGATATAAGATGTTTCGATTGCTTATCAGCAATCATGTACCACAATCTGATTCTGACTCCCATCTCAGAGCAGGTAAAAGGTGTGTGATCTTCCTGAGAGCAAACACACTGCCAAACATAAAGTACCCAAAAATGGAAAGACATTTCATATATGACTACATTGCAATGCAGGCCCGGCACAGTGAGAATCGGGAGAATTCCCAGTGGGCCGCTCATGAATATTAATTTGTTGTGTTAACTGGTAATAACAATTATAAAATAAACAAATTACTTTACCCAATACTCTAAGTTTTCAACAACTATAGGGTATATTACACTACTATACATTACAGTTTACTGTAGTAAAAAACTAAAATAGCCTATACTACAGTATTTATTACATTTTATCAGTTCACTATAGTTAATACTACAGTGTGCTGTACAGTGTGGATCAGTTTATGCTAAGCATTAAAAAGTTTCATTTTCTCATGTCACTTGGCAGTTTGCAGGGGGTGCGCATGCTCTCTCCTCCTCTCTCTCACACGCACGGTGCGCACATACCCAGAGAGAATCTGCATAGACTTAGCAAGAACAGATTACAGTTCGTAAATCAAAAGTTTAGGTGGTAGATTTATATATGTTCTTTCTTGTTTGTTGTTTTTTCTGTCAAAACGGGAAGTATTTTTGAATCATCCATAATGTTTTTTTTAAAAACTTTCTACATTTCTGTACAAACCAATCCCCCCTTCCATATAAAAAGACACTCCTCCACCTATAGGCCTATGTATGCCAAGACACAAATTATGTTCACTAGGAGGAAAGTCCCTAAGTGTTTCTCAAATTGTGTTAGGATGCAGTATAACTTCAGGATCAGGAACTTTCCTGTAATTCATCTGCAGTGAAGCCAACAAACCACAATGGTTCAGAAAAAAAAACCCTATATTGCTTTTATTGAGAAAGACTTGGCCACATTAAATTTTTAAGGATTATTTTGTGAAAAGAAAGAGTGATACAAAAATATTTGAATGCTTAGAATCAAGTCTTCCAGAGAGATAGCCTACTTGTTTTTAATGACACTACGAGTTTGATTACACCAAAATATGAGAAAAAATATTTTATATATTTTAAATGTGAAAGAAAAACAAAACACTAAACTTGGTTAGGGTATTTATCTGACAAAATAATTTACAGATACAGGTTTTTAACGATGCAAAAAAATGCTTTGCAAACCAAAAAGCTCATATATCGACTACAACATAATCAGTTATTACAATTTCATTGGTTCTCTCTTGTTTTTGCATGTCTTTATTATTTCTTTGTATGACAGCCTGGCCTAAAAATATGTCTACATCATCACAAATAAAACAATTTACTCAAAGCACAACTACGCAATATATACTTACAAATTCTTTAACAATTTTTAAACAATATTTAAATAAAGGGGGAAGATTTTTCCTAGGCCGGGCATCACTTTTGGCCATCATACCTACACAAAATAAATTTATCTTGCTGTGACAGCTGGAAACCATTACATTCCTGCTCAAACCATAATAAGTGTTATTAAGGTGTCAATAAACAGTAAAACACTTTACTTCTTCTATTGAAGATTCTTGTTGGTGCTTGTGGACGCAATAAACTTAACCTACTCTGACCTACTTTTCTACATTGGTGCTCTAGAGCTCATCTTTAAGATTTTAAGCTGTTTGAGCAATAATTTACCTATTTACAATTGTAAACCTGCATTAAGCAGGTCATAACTGCAATGCATTGAAAATAAGCCTTTTGTTATTGAAATTTATGATAGATCTGCTTCAATTGTATACATTCTGCAGGTGTTTTCTTTGCAAATACATTTATTGTGTTTACAT